>NC_092590.1:13140909-13443939 GCF_047663525.1 Anas platyrhynchos
TTGAATGCAGCCTCATTGGTTTTCCATTACTCTCCTGTGCTATAACAGACAAACCCGTCACTGGATCTTTTCCAATAAACTGTTCTTTAAAATAGTGTATTTTTTACACATGCTTCTCCTCAAAGGGGTTCTTCCAGATGCTGACACTTCTGGTAATTACAAACCTACTACTAACTTTCATCCTCACTTTATTCATGGTCAATTTTGAACTCTTTTATTTTTGTGGCAACCTTGTCCTCTGTATTCCTTGACAAGGATACATTTCTTCACGATATGTAAACAGAGAGCATATCCCCTTCCAGTCTTTGTTTTCATAGGGTAACCAAGCCAACCTTTCCAGTCTCTTCTCACACAAATCAACTTTTCTGTCCACTTGTTCTAGTTTTATTTTAGTACAGTTGGTCATAGTCATGCATATTATTGCAGATGAAGCCTGACCAATTTTTTTGTAGCAGCATTAATATTTTTTTACCTCCTGTATGGCTACTGTAGGCAGTGTAAAGTGTTTTAGAGTCACCTTGAGTAAACAATAGTAATAGAGTACTGGTGGCAGCCTTGGGCATATTATGATGTCCCTGAATGCTTTAACAAAGCAAAATGCTTGAGACAGGAATGGATTTAAAATTAAAAAAGGGACATTTCTTTCATTAAAAAAAAAAAAAAAAAAGAGCAGAGGAAGGAAAAATTGATGACAATCATAGCAATGTCCCTTCGTCGGTTCCACTAAATAAAATCTAGGCTTACTGTGCGTTTGTGATTTAAGAGTAATAAAGAAATGTAATTTTACTACCCTGAGCTTTTTAAGGTTACATTTCCTACTGTGCACAGAAAAAGAAGAAAGCAGAGAGAAAGATAGGCAGAGAGAGAGAACGAAATCCATTCTCACATTTTGTTAAGGCATATCTGATTATGATTACATTCAAATCTATGACTCCTGCAAATTTTAAATACAGAATTGTACCATCTGCTTTAAGGCCCTGAAGAAATAGGAACATTTATTTGGAGAGTGCTTCCTCAACTGAATACACTGATCAGGCAGAAAAGATTTGTATTATTTGCAAAGGACTAATAAGATGTATTATGCTTTAGCAAATTATGAATCCTTTCATTTTATAGGAACAACCCCCCTCCTCCCACATATGCATTTTGGTTTTGATATAGTCTTCAAGCAAATTTTCTGTATTACCTAAAATAGCATCTAATGGTACAATAAAAATTAAGGAACTATTTCTATGCATTACAGCATTTAAAGCAAGCAATTAAAATAACAGATGTTACCTCAAAAACCTTAGTAGATTCACAATCTCAAAACTGAAGGCGGTATTTCCTTCCATGCTATCATACTCAGTATGCTGTATCCCCTTGGCACAGTGATGGAGCGGGAAAGACAGTTCATTTATCTCATGACAAGGAAGTTGTCACGTGTAGACTTTGCAAAACAATGCATTTTCACTCTATTAGAGAATCTTAAATTTTCGAATTAAGTGGCAAGAGAAGCAATGCTATAGTTCCTTTGTTGTCAGTGATCTTGCTAATACACGCATACAATCATGGATGTCCACATTCACTACAGAAGATTTGTGTAGCCAATTGCAGAAAAATGGGCAGAGCTCTCAGATCACTTCATGGTCATATGAAGTACTGTGGTCATCAACAGTTAATGGACAACCATATCAAAAGGACTGGCTTTGAGTGTGAAGTATATTTTATTTACTACACACTAAGGGTCCTGCAAATTATTCCATTTCCAAATCTTGCACTTGTGAAGCGTGGGGATTGTGATTTTGGTACTGAGCTGGTTGTTATTACAATATTATTACAATAAATAAATAATATTATGCAAGACTTATCATTCAGGAAATATTTACATTTCTGTGTAATTTGAATGTAGTGATTTGAACACAGTTTTCCTTTACCCAAAGGAAAACATGATTTCTTTCATATCAAAACATGATTTCTTCCATATCATCAGCTAATCTTATGGCTAATCTGATCTTTGCATGCACAAAATATTGAGATTGTTAGCATTTTGATATCACAGAATATCCTGAGTTGGAAGGGATGCACAAGGATTATCAAGTCTAAATCACAGAGTTAACAAACGGAGCTTGATAGTAAATTACTCAAGTGGGGACATGGATTTAGGTCCAGAAGCAGATGAATCTGAGATAGCTGAAGAGTTTATTTTGCATGGCGTTAAACATGTTCACGTTCGTCAAAGCTGACAGCTTTGAATGGGATACAGACAAGATTTTAATGACTATCATTTGCAGCATAGCTTGTGAGAATGAGCTTAATCTCAGCTCCCACCCATTTTACCTACAAAACTAAGAAACAAAGAAGGGATGATGCATGTGTCTTTGCATACATTACTCAGCTTTTCTAGCCGTGGGAGTCACAGCTGATAGGATGACTTTTGGAGCAGAGAAGACGGTTTAGAGTGGTAACCACTTTGATTGCTCTGGTCTTTTGTCTGCTGCAATGTGCAAATAACTCCCAGAAAGCAAAATTTCTTCTATAGAGACACTAATTTCTGAATACAAAACATATAGAAAGCACGCATGCTGGAAATGGATCCTTGGTTTTATTTTTGGTTTTGAGAGTGGAAGAGCTGATGCATGTAAAAAGCAAATACTTTATTCTGGGTTCTGTCTAGGAACCTGTCTAGGAATTTTTTGATACTGAGTTTAATGGTTGACTTCTACTGATCTAGGTTTGGCTCATGTCTTTTTTAAAACTAGTAACTCAGAAGAGTACAGATCAACACTCCAATTCCAATTGAAGAGACCTCTCACTGCAAGTGAATTGTAGTTTAATCTGACAGGAAAAAGAAAATCTGTGTGCAGTTCACATGACCTTCTGTAGTTTAGAGTGGGGTTCTCAACCACTAAGGCCCACTCTATTCAGTGCTGAAGAACAAACAAAATTACTGGTCAGGAGCAATACAGGGTGCAAAGAAATAATTTTTCCTGAACCGAGAACTTAACGAAGCATAATTTTCTCCACAGAAAATTGGCTTGAAATCCACTGTCCTTACTATAGTAACACACTATATCTTACTATAACCTTGAAAAAAAAAGCCTCATATTAAGTTACCTTGCTACTAAGCACACTGTATTAATGAAAATCTGTTAACTAGATAGGAAAACAGAAGTGCACAGTAAATCCAGAGAGCAGATCTGGAATTCACATGCAATTTCTCTAAGCAAGCTTTTATTCTGAGAACATAAAGGAGATGCATGATCTACACATTAGGGGTGAGTTACCTCCTCTGGGAACTCAGCCATTCTGGACCTAAATTGCTTTTCAGAAAATAAAATAAAATAAAAAAAACAACCTTCTGAATGCCTTCAAATCTATGAACAACCGCATTGTTCAATGTTTTATATGCAAAGCTACTACACATTGACTTGTCATAGTTTAGCTGACAAGTGTTCATGGAAGAACCTATTTCACAGTTTAAAAATAGGATTTTGGTTTAACTTCTTTTCTTTTCCTTCAGGAACATTGACATATGACCTGATTAAGAAGTCTACCCAGAAGCCTCCCACTGAGGTTTTGGGTACCAACCATGATTGAATTTTAGGGAAAGTCTTATAGGAAAGGGAAAAATGGTATTTTTATTTTTCTATTTTAATAAGTAATCAAAATATGAATGAAACACAAACACTCCAGTAGAAAAGATCTGTTCTGCATGAAAAATGATCTTAAGGAGATCCTTTAAAACAGTCAGTTCAAGTCAAGACAAAAGTGAAAGCTCAAGATATCTAGTAAGAAAGTTTTTTTTTTTTTGCCTTTTTTTTTTTTTAAGATTGTTTTTCCTTTATGCATTCAAGGACTTCTCTTTAAAATAGTCAAGACAAAACAGCAAAATCCAAGCCCTCGTCATTCTATTTCTATTAAATGTCCACTCTCTCAGCATGCCTAAACTTTGTTGTTGCTTCCTGTTGGCAAAGGCAAGATCGGCATAAACATTTGTCAGTAAGCCTGGAAACAGGGTTCATGGTTCACAGCAATGTTCACTTGACAGTTACCTCATTTATAATGATCCAGTGACAGTCAAAAGCAACCAAATTAGTCTCCACGACCTGAAATAGAGAACAAATCAGCTATCAGTCATCTTTCTTATGAAAACCAGGAAAAAAAAAAAAAATGCAATGGATGCTCTCTGCAAATGACAAAAAATGAAGCACATGCTCTTTAAGACCTTTGTTATTCAACTGAGGATAGAAAACCTTTAGTAAAATTCTGCAGAAGCATTTGTGTTATTGTTTGACTTGCTAATTAAAGTTGGAAAATACATTTCACTGCTGGCATCACAGAAGAGAATATGTTTCAGTCGACTGAGGAGAAAATGAAATCGTTTTTGCCTTAATATTGTGTGGTGAGATGAAGCAACAGAGAGGAAGGCCGAAACTGAATACCAGACAACTCATGTCAGATTTCTGTACTCTTGCCTCTGAGGCCTTCCCAGTGCATACTTAGCCTGGAAGCCTGTGAGATGGAGGGGAAAAAAAAAAAAAAAACAGCGCCAACAACTCTTATAGAAATTACACTTACAGAAACACAGAAATACAGAATGGGGAGGAAACAATTTTCTTGAGAAAGAGTGCTGTCACTGGAATGGCAAATGATGGCCTGTCCCTGGCTATGCTCACAGAGGGCCTCAAATCCCTCTCCCATGCACCCTGTCCTTTCCTTTGCTGAAAAATAGTCTAGGAGATGCCTCCATGCTGGCCTGAAATTTTACTTCCTAATTCATTTTTCACTCAGCCCTGTTATTTCCCTTCTTGAATTCACTACGCTTTTGTGGCAAGTCATATTTGATTCCCCTTTGTACTGGAAGCAAAGAGGAAAAAAAATGAAAATGGTCTTCTTTCATTAGCTAGAAAAGACATCATTGATTGGATGAAGACCAGTAAAACTACAGGAGAGGCTGGATGCCTGTATATTTTTTTTTTCTCAAAATGAAACTGTATTGGCATTGACACTGTTATAGTTTTAAAACAAAGTTAATCTAATTTTGTTTGTATAATAACCATCTTGATTCACAGTTTAAAACTAGTGGATACTTAAAAGTGTTTTAAAACCTAGGAAAAAAAAAAAAAGACAAAAACAGGATCAGGGCTTGTAACTTGCAGTGTTATAACGTTTAAATAGATGACTGGTGCTGGCATGTTACTACTTGGTACAGCAGGCATGTTTGCCTCTTAACAATGACCACCACTAATAGTAGTTGCCCAGGATGATTACAATTTATACTGTACCATGGCCAAAGGAGAACAATTTAACCAGCTACAAACCTTAAAAGCAGCAAAAGACCCCATACCGCTAACCTTCATTATTAATTCAGAGGCCATTAGAATTGGGGTCACTACTTATTTGCTACAGTGACAGGCAAGATTGGAAATTCTGATCTAGAGAGACCAGGGAAAAAAAACAAGAGCAGCAGTATATGAACGGAGCTCTTATTTGAAACTCTCAGAGCGCCAATAAGAAATCAGAGGAAATGAAAGCCATGGCTGCTAATGTGCTCCTGGAAAATTTCAGTATTATTAGCAGTAGAAATCAGGGTTCTTGCTTTGCTTGAAATTTAGATTTGTTGCTCTTTCTCTGTGGTGACAACAACATATTTTGCCGTGTTCCTTTGATATTTGCTTGCATTCTCTACAGTAGGTGTCTACATGGCACATGGAAAGGAAAAGGAGAGAAAACGAGTAAGAGATGGGGGGCATGACAACAGGACCTGAGCAGATGCTTGAGCTGGAGCATCGTTTGTAACATCTCTCTCATATCAAACCAGCTGGAAGACAAATGCATCCAGGAAGACAGAAAAGTTAAAAACTGACACAACAGTAACCATAATGTTCTCGAGGCAGCATTTACTCCCAAGTTCCAAACTACAGAAAGTTTATGCCATTTACAACATAAGCAATATCATTTAAATTTATCATGAGACAAAATAAATCAACACCTGACTGAAGCAGAAACAATCCTGCTAGTCAATCTGCATGTGTTTATGCTGGAAAGTAAGCAGAAACTCCAAAAACAAAAGCAGGTTTGAAAATCTGTCATTTTTTGCTGGTTCTTTCCCTGCCAAGTTTATTCTTCCAAACTTCTGGGTTCAGGACATCCCACCAGGGACAGTTGTTCTGCCCTGACTACCGTGCTCAAGGCGAGGTCTCCCAAGGTTCCTGTAGCTCTGAGACAACCTGTCAGAGGGAGATCTTCAGAGTCAAGGCTCCTGGTGGTGTTAGGGAAATGAAAATGATTATGTTCTACAGAATACTCCTCAGCTCTTGTTCTGCTTCAAAATTGCACTCAACTGAACCTTCAGAATAAAGCAATCTTCTACAAAATGAATATTAACATTTTCCATTCAGTTTTTACTAACAGTAAAAGTGGGGTTGATCACTTCTTTGTGCCTGAAACATCTGCTGATCAGATTTTAATGCACTTTACCCTGACATTAAAACTTCAGTTTCAGTTAGTTTTTTTTTTGTTTGTATGTTTTAAATATTTGGTTACATGTGACTACTTTGTCTACTCTCTCAAATTTCAATTAGATAAGGCCTTTACAACAGAGTAGGGTTTTAAGTCACAATTTTTATTCTACGCAGCTCATAGACCACTTAAATTTGACACTGACTGGTCTCACTCAAACATCTCAGGCTAACCATGATGGATTTATTTGTAACTTGCAAAGCATAAGATGAAATATATCAGTTTTCTTTTTAGTTGCAGTTGAAACTCCTCAGCAGAAAGATCATGTTTTATCTATTAAAGTTTATGCATTCATGAATCTATTTAATATTAAATCCATTTTCAAAAAGCTTGTGTCAAGCTGAGATGAACTTGTAATATACTCGGAGACACTCAAACAAATATATTCTAAGTTTAGATGGGCTATGAATAACCCATGATTTAAGAATTCACTTTTCCTTTCAGTCTGTCACAAGTTGATTTTTGGCATTTTCCTTAGCCAATCCAACCAAAGCTTCCATTCAAAACTTCTCTTTCTGAAAGTGGTTGCTTAAAAATACAATTGATGATAACCCAAGAAAGTTGCTAAGTATTATAATTATTAATAATATGGATGAAATACAGATTTACCTCTAAACTGGGACCCAGCATTCAACTGGCATTTCAGGACCATCTTTGTGTTTCTGGTCCATCTGGTCTTAACTGATGAAATCCTAAGTCACCCTGAAATGACTCACAGAAGAGCTGCCAATTTCAGCAGGATCAGGATGCTGTGTCAATGTCTCACCTCTCAGCACCTCTCTTCTCCCAGAATGGCCAATATTTTTTGTTTAATCGACTCTGAAGTTGGGCAGTGCAGATTCTGACCTACGTTCGTATGAACTGTAGGGCATTTTACTATTATCACTACCATTGTTAATAGACTTCTGATATTTTACAGTTATTGTGCTAAGTTTTTCAGTGTATTAGGAGAATGTACAGGCACAGCCACTGCTTTACCGAAAAATAAATACAATACTGTATGTGTCCTTCCTTCAGTTTTGAAGCTTGAAACAAGTTGTTCAATTGTGAAGTTTTCTTCAAACACCAATAGTAATCATACGCGTAATCTGACTTCTGTCAGAAGATTCTCTCAATCAGCAGTTATTAAGCACATGTTTACAAGTTCCTGAATACATGAAATCAGTCAAAAATAAATAAATAAATAATCTAAAGCTAGCAGCAACACAGCCTAGCTCTAATTATCTGTCAGCAAAACAGTGGCATGTCTTTACAGTCACGACACAATGTTCCATAATGCCCTTGTCTTTCTACTGAGCTTGCTGTTTTATTTACTTAGAAAGCCACTGCATCTTCACTTGGAAGGGATGATAACAAATAACATTATTGTTAAAAAAAAAAAAAAAGTCATAGAAACTTTCTAAACAGCTTCATTACATTCTCCCATTGAAGCTAATATGTTCAAAAAGTTGAAATGTATCTGTTATCTGAGTGACAGTCTTTTTCTTGTTGAAATTCACATCTGCATGCATATCAAGCGAGCTGACATGAACTTGTGTTTTGTGCCAGGGAACAATGAATGTACAAAATAACACTTGCAAAGGCATAAGGGCAATAATGAAACAGAAATCTGATATCCTGCATATTAGAAGCAATAAAACAATTTGATGGGGGCGTGTAGGAGCTAGGGACCTCAAGACCCCAACTGTGTGAATACGATGTAAGTTTCAGATTCATCTGCTTGTTCTTCTGGCTCTGTGACAAGAAGCAAGTGCTGTGCACTCTGGAAAGGCAAGGGACAGATTGGAAATTTCCATATGAGACAGAAGGCAGGTGAGCATATTGTTTATATAGCTCACCTCTTAAGATGAAACTGAGAAAAACTATAGCATGCATTCAAAATGATGGCAGAACACCAAAATCCTACACAGATATTAAATGGCAGGGAGCTAACCCTTTCCGAAAAGGAATAAAATCATACACATATTGACAAATTCTCTTTTCATACTTATATAGGGGAAATCATGCAAGAATCCAGCTGCGGTTTACTAGGCACACAAAGCTATACTCAACACAGCAGGCTCTCTCAACTTAAACATAGCTGGTAGCTGAGAGACTATTAGGACACAGTACTGTATATGGTTATCCCATTCTTAACTCTTTAGGCATTCATTTATGGAAGCTTTTAGAGATAAGACACTGAAGTAGTCTTCGGCCTAACCCAACATGGCTGCAAGACAATATTTTGCTTTATTAACTCTGGTGAATCATATTAGCAGCAGCTAGAAGCAGCAGAAACGTCGTAATTCTGTATCAACTGTTGTGTAGTTCAGACTAGTTATTGAGAGGGTAAATATTTGAAACTGGTTGGCTGCCTTTCTGATGTTCACAACGAAAACAATACAAAATAAAACATTTTGTGCTGTTGAGGTGGCGCTTCCAGTGTGCTGCTGAGTGTCTTCACTGCAGGAATGTGCATAAGCAGATGAAATCCAGTAGAAACTGGGGAGCTGCATCCTTGCAGTCCAATGACCAAAGCAACTCACAGTTCTGTCTCACCCTACTAAGTCAGGGAACAAGCAGAGAATGGCCAATAGAGCCAACAACTTAAATGAACAATTTCTATTTTTTGCCGTTCACCATTTTTTCATTTATCGACTGCTAGTATTTACTGACATATCACATAATTCTCCAGCTGGAAGAACTAAAGCAGTATGTGTGCAGGCCAGTTCTGAAACTGACTTCATGAAATTGTGGAAAAGCTAAAAAGAAGATTCATTCTCTAACCACTCAACCACTGCTCAGCCTGAGTTCACACTGTACTATTTGAAAACACTGTGTCATTAGTTGCGTAAATCCTGCAGCAAACGAAACAGCCTGTCGAGTATGGAGTGCTATCCACAGCAGTAGATATAAAAGATCATTCTTAACATCTTTGTAACTTCAGTTATGCGCTCATGTCAAACTCCAGCGGTTTTCTTAACACCCTTTTAAAATAAGTCAAGCTTCTGTTTCATGAGGAAGGTGTTCCACCTAGTCAAACACGGGTGCTATTGAACTAATGAGCAAGAACATGGATGAAGCAGAAAATAATTTTCTTTTTCTAAAGAATTAAACTACACACCAAGGGAGATTTTGCACAGAGCAGAAAAATGCTGTCAAGAAGACAAGTGATGAGCAAGGACAAACCATCTGTCATTGGCAGTAACTGCAGAACTTCCGAATCTTTGGAAGAGCCTGACAATTTATCACAGCTATTTCTATTGTTCATACTCAGACCTTCAAAGGGGCTAAATGCGAGACAATCCAAAGCAAATAAAGCAGCAGTATTGTCAGCATGCAAGCTTTTCTCATAATAATTCTCATTACTTTTCAGGATAATATTTCTTACAGTAACAAGCAAGAAAGCAAAATAGCTTCCCAACAAAAGGGGCATGCAGTTTCCTGAAAATGACATTAAAAATTCTCTACATGTCTCCTTCCTTATAAGATAAGGCCTGAAGAGATGAGCCAAAACTACAATATACAGACAAGAACCCTTGTGATGGACACGCAGGAAAACTATTCTGGATCTTCAAAATTCATCTGCATGTATGGAAAGATCCATGAGGAATCTGGCCATCTCAAGTGTCTCCTGTTTGAAACGTAGGAAACAGCTCCCAGGCTCCAATTTTAGCTTTGCTACAGCTGGAACTGCTCTACAAGTAGCCACTGAGGTGTCATGACTCATTTCTCAAAATGCTGAAGAAGTGTCTCCAACTAGAGCTGGCCCTCGTGTTAATTTTCTGCCCCACCAGGAGCAGATTCTCTTTCTGCTGGACCGCCACCAAGCAAACCACATTTTCTGTTTGATTTTTCACAGAAGCCAACAGATGGCATTGCATAATCCCTTGTTTTGGAACTGACTGGTACTGAAATCATTTAGAAAGTGATTTTTCAGTTAGTTTTCCCAAGAGTTGAGCTGGGACAAACTCATGCTAACCTCTTCCAAACATCCTCTATCTACAATATGCCCCATTTACACTGTCTTGTAATCTATACTGTACTCTTCCAGCTGGAAGACTGATAAATTGCTTTTGTCCAATATCATTAGACTTCTTGTCTGGTCTTTTCATAGACCTGCTTCTTGGAGTCACCACTGCTGTTGTCTTCATCTCTCCCAGGAACACAGCAATTGTTGATCACTAAGATATGATTTAAAAATGTTATCCTGTACAGGTATATGAGAAATGGGGCCCCCACCCTGCAAAATCCCCAAACAAATGTAAGAACTCGCCACTTCTCAGCAAACCCTTTAACTGAAGAAATGTGGTTGGAATAGTTTGGGCACCTAGGGCAGTCTAGATGGCTCCTCAAGCAGTAGCACGCAAACCAAAACGTTAAAGCTAAAAGACAGCTACATCACTGATGTACAGGTAGTACAAAGAAAGGTAGGTGATAAGCTGAAGACTGGAAAAGTAAATGCACAGAGATGTACAACATCAAATTCAACACTGCAGGACTTGAGCATGGAAATCCTGAACCTGTCTGTTAAGATATTTTCTTCTTTTTCTACTATCTTTTATTTCATTAAACCACTGCTGTTTTATCAGGCTATCTGTATCATTACTTCCTGCTGGTGTCACAGCAAGACCTTTTCTGTGTCTCTGGTCTTAGCCTTTGAACTTCTCAGTAGGGAAATCAGTTGCTGATTTGTAAAGCTCATTCTTGCACACCAGAAACTAAAGCTCATAAAAATCTCTCTTCACCGAAGGCAATATTTTTGGAATCCAATTTTAATCTCTAACCATTTCCACACTTGAGAGGGAAAAAAAAAACACATGACGGTATTTATTATTTTTACTGGTATGGAGCGACATCCTTTCCTGGGATTTTGTTCCTTCAGGTTCCTTATAAGCAAAATGGAATACACTGGGAGAAACCTGACAGCGAATTCCCTTGACTACTCATCATCTAGGTACCAAGTACTGAAAAGCAAGCTTCTACAGCTCTCTGGGGGAAACGAAGTCTTTCAGTGTCCTTCTAAGCACAGCTGAGATAGCTGACATATCTTAATGGGCTTGTCTAATGGGAGCATGTTCTTTTGAAAAAGAAAGAAGCAGTTGAACCACTTGATTGGTTTTCCTTTTTGTTTTCCAGATTTATTTCAACAGATGATACTTTTAAACTAAATAGAATTGTGTTATTCCACTAAATAATTAGTTTTACATTGATTTTGCTTGCCACCTTTATTATATTTAAAGCAAGTAAAGCTCCAGGGAAGACTTCGCCTTCCTTGTATTAAGATTTTAAGATATAGGGGAGATCTTAAGAGATGGAGACTGTCCAAGTAGAGAAATCAGACCCAGACTACAGGCATATAAGAAAACAAATCAACAGTTAAATGTTCCAGACTGTAAATAAACACAGCATTAATTCTTCAGAGAATATGACCATAAGCTTGTACTGAGAACACTAAAAGTGCCTTCTGTCTGGTAGAAATAGTCATTTAAAATTTTTCATTTCCTTCATCATTGAGAAGAGCTAATAATGTGTTTATTTTACAGGAATCTAAGCCCACGCATCCTCCTCTAAGGTCAACCTGTAGACTACAGGTTTAAAGTGATACTTATTGTAAGCATTAGAAAGATTTTTCATTTTAAGGATCATTTTATTCTTATAGTCAGTTTTGCTATTTCCAAATTTATGTTTTGATTTATGTTTTGATTATCATTATAAAAAGTGCTTGTGACATCTACTGTAAAACATACAAAAACAAAACAAAAGCAAAAACCATACAGTTCCATTCTGAATTACTCTCTTGAAATCAAAACTAAGAGTACATTATGCCACTTGCACTCAAAGACAGACACTAAGAAGTAGGAAAATGGTATTCTCAGTGAACAATAACGTACCTCCCACCTGGAAACTGCATGTTTCAAAGTAACAAAGAGATTCAAACTCTCATGTAAATTCAGATTTGTTACTGTTGTAGAATTGCTTCTGCTACCTTTTCTTAAGAATTTACTGGAATCTTTTCAATATGTAACTGGAGATTTTTCGTAGTAGTACTTTGCTTAAAGATCTCTGCTCCTCAGCTGTTCCTCTTGCTTTTTAAGCTGAAGTCAATTTGGAAGGTAGAAAGTGAAGGAAAAAACTTGAGTATCTGAGTTGAACATGAGCTATGAATTAAGCTGGTTGTCATGACATTTGAAGGTGAAGAATCAAACATAAGAAGTCTAAATCTGTGATGAAATCTCAAAGTTTCCTCCTTTGTGTAGATTAAATGGTGATAACAGATTTCTCACAACTGTTGTTTGCTTTTTAACACCTCACCACCTTTCACACCTGAAGACGTGCAAGAGCTACCCTTTGAACAAACCATCTCCAGACTGAAGGCTGTTGACATGTCCTCCAATATAGGGAAAATAATTGCCTTGCTGATGTTGACATTTCTGTTCATGTCAAAACTTGTGGTTAGGAAGAAGCCTTTCAACCTGTTAATCTGCCAAGAGAAGCTCAAGCAAATAACCATTAGCTCTAGGCTTTCACTAGTGGAGGAAAAAGGACTGTCAAGTTTGATGATGGGTCATTCTTAATGTATGCTTTAGGTAATGAGGCAGCTAGTGAAGAGAGTTTTGAATGCAGCAGGAGAAAATGCAGATGATAAAATGATATATGTCATAATTTCAATATGCGCTCTTTTGGTAGCTCATATAAATATGTAAATTCACATTTGCTCTCTCTTTAAATCTGTCTCCAGCATGGAGGTATATTCATAATATATTTAATTGTGGATAATTTTACCACTTTAGTAAGGCAGTGAACACCTAAAACTGAAGAAAAGTACACTTCTAAGTCTCCTTCCCAGTGTGCATTAGTTGGGTTGACTGCAGTCAAGAAAAGGACATTGATTCAAATAAAACTTGTAAAGGAATCATGTAAGGGTGGTGTTTTAAAATAACCTTTCCCTTCTCATCCATACCTGATTTTACACCTGAGCAATTCTACATATTGTACTACAATTACTCTCGCTTTACACCAGTTTAATAAGAAGAATAATAGATAATTAGGATGGAAACCACTGTCAGAAAGAGGCTGAAAGACAGGGGAGTTGAGGAAGAACTCGAAGGAGGGAAGCAGTGAACAGCAATACAAGAAACAGGGTTAGTGATTCGGAAAGCTTTTTGGTAGTATGAGCAAACACTTTTGGTATATCACTGCTTAAAAGCAAACAAATGAAAAACCCAAAGACAAAATACCAATTCACTTAGTAGCAGCCAACTTCCATGAGGATATCTTCCTGCCCGCCCCCAGTTCCAGCAACTGAACGGAAATAAAATATTGATTAAATTTAAAACAGTCCATTTGACATCATTCTTCTGCTCTCTTTTGCTAGGTGTGGGTACTGTTGTGTTTACAGGTTTAAAAAGCATTAGGGAGGAAAATTACTAAACATATAGATCAAATTTATATCAACAAACTGAAAACGTAAGGCTCAATCCATCTTCTTTTTTTTTCTAGAGTATTAAGGGACTATTTTAGGGCCAGTCCTTCTGAATTACTCAGCATCCATAAGGTAGCCAAATTTTCCTCAGGATGCTGACTGCTTTTGAAAACTTGCCCATTCTATTCAGGTTTTTAAATGTAAGTTGAATGCCTTGAAAATCCAGCCCTGATTATGTTGGCAGCATGTTATGTATTTTTTTAGTGATACGGAAATGTGTTTTCAACTCCTTTTACATCTGTTAGTAAACTCAAGATCCAGTCTGCCTATATAGCAGGGGAAATATTAAAAATCTTGAGCTGCAGAATGTAACAGTGCTGCTCTTTTTTTCCTCTTCACTGTCCGCCTTAAAAGCATTTGTTGCCAAGCATCAGCTTGACATTACTGAAACAGAAAGTATTTCATTTTCCTATCACAGGTGTTATTAACGAAGGTCACTGCTCAAGTGACAAAATATCACTAAAGCCATCAGCTCTTTTTGCTCTTCAGCATTATGGAGGTGCGTCTCCTGTCATTTCACATATCTGTAGAGAACAGCAACAACAAAGGTTCAAGCGAGATAGCCCACATTTTTGACTTGCACACAAACTTAGCATTCAGCTCCTCTCCAAGTAAGCAGGCTGAAAGCATTTATTTATTTCTTTATTTATTTATTTTCTGGTAATAGGAGTTCAAGAATCAAGAGCAGTTTAATAGAGTTCTAACTGGCTGCAGGCTTGAAGCTCCCTGCAAAAAAATCCTCCCAACACTATATGTACCAAGATAAAATCCATTGTAAATGTACCGAAAATATTCTGACTACCAAAGAGCAGTATCACGTGAAGCTCATCAGCCATTTTTGTTTCTGGGCTTGATGACTCAGCAACAATATCAATCACTCTTAGTAATGGTCCAAAGCCTCTGCAAATCCAGGAGATCTGCATAAGGACTCAGTGAGTCTTCAAAAAGGTGTGAATCAAAACACCAGCAGCCTTATTTCGTAAAGGTTTTAAATTTTCATCGGACTGTAGACTGTTTTGGGTTGGAAGGGACCTTAAAGACCTTAATTCCAACCCCCTCGCCATGGGCAGGGACACCTCCCACCAGACCAGGTTGCCCAAAGCCCCATCCAGCCTGGCCTTGAACACTTTCAGGGATAGGGCATCCACAGCTTTCCTGGGCAGCCTGTTCCAGTGCCTCACCAACCTCACAGGAAATCATTTCTTCCTGATATCTAATGTAAATCTACCCTTTTATAGGTTAAAATTCATTCTCCCTTGTCCTACCACTCCACTCCCTGACAAAGTGTCCCTCCCCAGTTTTCATATAGGTCCCCTTTAGATACTGGAAGGCCGCTATACGGTCAAGTGCCTGGAGCCTTCTCTTCTCCAGGCTGAACAACCCCAACTCTCTCAGCTTGCCTTCACAGGAGAGTTGTTCCAGCCCTCTGATCATCCTCATAGCCATCCTCTGAACTCAGTATATGGGTCCATGTTTTTCTTGTGCTGGGGGCCCCAGGGCTGAACGCAGCACTGCAGGTGGGGTGCTGGTCAGAAATCTATTTGCAAAGCTCCATCTGCTTACCTTAGATCTGAAATCATTCAGGTATTTCATTGAAAGTTGTTACCAAGATAAAGTTCAAACTGAATACAAAGTACTCTATGAACTTTTGGGTAGACCTGTGCGGTGTCAAGAGTTGGACTTGATGATCCTTAAGGGTCCCTTCCAACTCAGGATATTCTATGATTCTATGATAATGTTATGTCTGATAATAATAATACGGGATGGATGCTAACAGATCAGATCACACCTAACCAGCTACTGAACAGCACAACCAGCCAACAAGTGCTCATCCACACAGGCAGGTGAAACTTTCTAGCCCTCAATTATGGGTAGGCATTACAAATAACTTCTGTTTTAAGGTGTTAAAAACAGAATACAAAGGCTTTATAGGAGAGGTAAATGTTGCAATTTTAAGAAAAACCACATCATAACACACTTAAAGAAATTGTAAGTTGTGCTATTCTGTGCAGTTCTTCAATAATTTACAGGGATAAAGGCGATAAGAATTATTTCTCAGGAATTTTCATTGTGGAACAATTGCTCATTTGTTTTCACTTACGGAACAAAGAAGCTTAAATTAGATCCCTGCTATCATCTTTTAAAAATAAATTAGAAAGATTTGATGGAGGAAAGTGAAAAGAGTAGGAGAACTTTATGACAATTTAGCATTCCAGAAAAGGAAAAAAAAAACCAACAAAACACAATAGAAACAAAAACAAACAACTACAAAAACCACCTCAACGTGCACATTATTAAAAAGACAACTGGTTCTGCATTTTAACAGCATTCATGAAAGAGGTGATAGCCTTAGTAAAAGGAGCTATGAAGAAACAGGAAGACAAATGCTTTTGCAAAAAGAAGCATTAAAGATCATATCAGCCTAAACCTGGATTCTGACTGTATTTCTTCATGAAAAAGAAGCTGATGGCATAATTTTTAATTTTATTTATTTATTTTTTTTTTTTGAGTTGAGACTGATAAACATCAGTATCTTGACTCATACTTATGGCAACAGTTCCTCATTATAATTACTCAGTCAAAATTACTCATGTGAGAAAAATAACTCTTCCATATAAGAGACTACAGGTCCAGGTCTCTGATGTAAATTATGGAAGGCACATCATACAGACTGTCATAATTTTTCCAGAATCACATTTCTCTCTCCCCTAGGTACTGTCAAACATCTTTTTACCTTTAAGCACTGCATTTTTGTAGCATTCTTTCAATCATCCTTTTTGACTAACGTGAACCAGAGCTGTGATATATATCTCCTCTTCCATCTATTAATATTATGTGCACATGGTCTTTGCTTTTGGACGGTGATAGAAGCAAACTGACAGAACCAATAGCCAGACAATCCTTGAAGTGATACATGAGCTTTACACAAGAATGATCAACAAGATAGAGCACTATTCTCTCCAGACTGATTGATAGGGAAAACAAGTTGGCTATAAGGTTGTATTTTCAGCTGGGAGTAAGTACGCCATGAGTTTTTTGTGAGTCTCCAAATATACAGACAGAGTAGAAAGCTGCCCTGGTTTCAGTTGGGATAGAGTTTAATTTCTTCTAATTAGCTGGCATGGTGCCGTGTTTTGGGTTTAGGATGAGAACAATGTTGATAATGCACTGATGTTTTGGTTGTTGCAGAGCAGTGCTTGCACTAAGCCAAGGACTTTTCAGATTCTGTCCTGCCAGAGGGCAGGCTGGGGGTGCAGCAGGAGCTGGGAGGGGACAGAGCCAGGACAGCTGACCCCAACTGGCCAAAAGGAAAATCCATACCGTGTGGTGTCATGCTGGACAGTAAATATAGGGCAGTTGGCTGCACATGGAGCAGCTGCTTAGGGATGGGATGGGCATTAGTCAGCAGGTTGTGAGCAATTGCACTGTGCATCACTTGCTTTGTAAATTTTTATTATTATTTTCCATTCCTTTTGCATCCTATTAAACTGTCTATCTTAACCGCGGAGCTTTTTCTATTTTTTTTCCTGATTACATCCCCATTAGCTGGGGGGGTAGGCAATGAGCAAATGGTTGTGTGGTGCTTAGCTGCCTGCCTGGTTAAACCACAACAAAAGCTAAGCCAGATAAAAAATAAAAAATAAAAATAGAAAGAAAGAAAGAAAGAAAAGGAAAGGCAGAAAGAAAGAAATCACAACAATTTTGGAAGGTCATTATTTGGTCTATTGTGCAGGATGTGGGAAAACTACACATCTGTCATGAAGAAATAAATTACAGAGAAACTTGCTGTTGACCTAAGCAAAACTCTGAATGTGTGAGCATAATTATGGCCCATCTCACGTCCAATTACATCCCAACACATCCCAGGCAGACAGGCTGGCACAGCACAGTAGAGATGTGTCAAATGTGTCAGGCGACTGCCTGAGCCATTTCCCGAAGCTAAGTCAAGGACAGGAATGGGGAAAAACCTTTCCCTATCCAGGAACCTCACCTGTGAGCAACAAGAGACAGAGATCACTGGAATGGGATGCACATCTGCCATGCAATTAAGCATAAATGCCCAGACACTGCTATCTAACTGTGCTGAAAACATTTCCATAGCCTCATTTAGGAGCACACTATTTCATCCAAGTGTTTTATATATCACAGAATCACAGAATGGCTTGGATTGGAAGGGACCTTAAAGACCACAAAGTTCCAACCCCCTGCCATGGGCAGGGACACCTCTCACTAGACCAGGTTGCCCAAAGCCCCATCCAGCCTGGCCTTGAACACTTCCAGGGATGGGACATCCACAGTTTTTCTGGGCAGCCTGTTCCAGTGCCTCACCACCCTGTGAGTGAAGAATTTCCTCCAAAAATCTAATCTAAATCTCCCCTCTTTTAATTTAAAACCGTTCCCCCATGTCCTGTCATTATCTGTCCAAGTAAAAAGTTGTTCTCCATCTTTTTTATAAGCCCCCTTTAAGCACTGAAAGGCTGTAATGAGGTCTCCCTGGAGCCTTCTCTTCTTCAGGCTGACCATTGCCAGTGTATGGCACTGCCTAAGCTGCTGATGGGCACTTATGTCCCTGTCAGCCCTGGATGTGTGCCTGGAGTTCTGATGCTCTCTCATCTGCCAACACCACGTTTGATCTCCACCGCTGAAGCTCCATCAGGATGAAAAGAAACATATCCCTGCCTGATTTCAGAGGCACGGGAAAGGCTGCACCTGAAGAGCCTTAACTAGTATTTCATATTTATTTATTTATATATTCTAAGTATTTACCCCCCTGTTTTTTTCCAGCTTTTCTGACTGCTGCCCCCCTACTGAGCAAGACGCCACCTTCTACTTGGCCATCAGAGCAAGAGCAGCTAGGGAAACTTTGACACATTTACTCCTACTGCTCATCACTTTGATTGGTATTGCCTTCCATAACCCATCTTTTTATGGTAGTTTTTTCTTATGCACACTCTAAGCATTTCACTACAGAAATCAAGAGAATTCTACAAAATGAAAGAGAAAAAAAAAAAAAAGGAAAATTTCTTTTATGATCAACTAGAAACTAAGAGAAGGGAAAGGAAGGGACTTAAATAAATATGGATTAAAGCTCGTGAAAGATGGATATGTACTAAAGCTCATGAAAGACAAAAACTCTTAAGTATGCAAGAGAAGTTAAAGATCATTTCCTGCACTGGCATCCTGGAAACGTATATCAGAAAGCTTCATTATTGCAATGTCTGATGCTTGTTATAATGGCTACAAAATACAGCCATCTGTAAACATACCATTGCGCCTACTAAACAGAACGAGTTATTTTCCTCTTATCTTGTTTTACAACACACAACTCATGTATACATATATTCATTCACCACACATCTAGTCCTCTTGGTGCACTACAGTCCTACCACGTCTTTTCCTATACATTTTATGGTCAGCTTTTTGACAGGGATCAGGAATGCATCTTTGCACATGTGAAGATGTGCTTTACAACATTTATACTCCAGTCCCTAAATTTACTTAATCCAAGTATTTTCTAGGATTTTGGAGCAACCATCATTCATGGTTACTTTCCCAATCTGAAGATGCTTGTATGTTTGAGGGGACATTTTCCTCACAAACCTCATAGAAAATTCCCTCTAGCAGAAATGATTCAAACTCTGACCCATGACCCTCTGCATGCCACAACACGTCTCCAAAACAAAAAGAGGCAATCAAAATATCTTATTGTATATCTATTTCACTCCCTCCTGAGCAAAAGATAAAAGCAGAGCAGTGCCATGTTTCTGTCAAAATACGAATCTTCCACAATGTGTCAATAACCCATAGATTACTTCTTTTTATTATTATTTATGGCAATAAAATACATTTTTATCTCTTTTTTTCTTTTTTTTTCTTTTTTTCTATGCTTGTATGATGTCTAACAATGACAACCTAGCACATGACTGAGCAATAACTGAAACTAATGAGATACCTTCTCTGGCAAGAAATTATCACTCTTCTTATGATTATACTTTGACATTTTAAAGAGAGGACTATAATTTTTGCCTTTACTTTGAGAACAAATGCAACAAAAAAAATTGACTTAAATATGTACATTCCAACCCCAAAATCAAATTTTACCTGAGAGTAGCTAGGATTAGAGGTATCATGACAAGAACTCCTGCTTTGGTTCAGTATGAGCAGGTTAGAATGAAAGGAATGAAAAATCATACTTCTTTACCTATTGCAACTTAAATAAGTATTCTTATCTTAAAACATTTCATGCTGTAAGCACAAAATCAGGTTTTGGTAGCAGCATGCATTTCTTTACCTCCAGGATCTACTTCACCACATGTCCATCCTTACACACACACCAAGGTTCCCCATAGCCATGCACACCTGTAGTTCACTTGTCTAAGGGTCATCTAAATCACAAATGTACTTGGCATCACCTAGCTGAAAAAAGTGCATGGACTGCCACCTTTGTTTGAAAGTCTTTGGGGCTTTGCTCTGTCTGAGGACTAGAGGCAATGGCCTCAAGACTTGCCAGGGGAGGTTTAAGTTGAAAATGGAGACATTTCTTCTCAAGAAGAGCAGTCAGACATTGGGACGGGCTGCCCAGGGAGGTGGTGGAGTCACCGCTCCTGGGAGTGTTCAATAAAAGGTTGGGAGTGATGCTTAGGGACATGGTTTGGTGGGTGACATTGGTGGTAGGGGGATGGTTCGACCAGATGATCTTGGAGGCCTTTTCCAACCCTAATGATTCTGATTCTATTAGCAGGTGCTCTTTCACGTTGGGACATGGAGCCTGGCCTTTACACCACTCACAGCTGTTGCAATTCAATACTGAGACACTCGAAAGACTGTAAGTATGGGTGCTGGTTCCCCTCTGCTTACTTCAGGTTCTGTCACATTATCCCCTTGGTAAGCAAGGCACAAATAAATGGGGAAGAGGAGGATGCATAGATGCACCTTCCTTCCAAGGGTACATAATATTGAAAGGGACAGTTGTGAAACATGCTAACGCAGTTATGTGGACCATAACACAACAGGAAATTGTTTTTGTTTGGCTTTAATACAATTTTGTTCTCAACGGGATTCTGGTCCTTGACTCAGCTGGAAAACACATTACTACAAATAAATGATAATGATGAGGAGGTAAAAAAGTGACTGAATTTTCTGAAATCAGTCTCCAGATTTGGAAAGCAGGAAAGAAGGTATTGTCCATCAGCTACTCTACCAAAGCAGGAACATTCTCAGCTATATTCAATGCCAGTGAAGGTAACATCCAGTTTCCCAGCACGGTTGCAGCTTAGCTGGTGAGTGCAAGCAAGCACTTAACCAGCATTCAAACCTTGTTAAGACTGACTGAACACTGCCTGTGGCCTGTCTACATTAGAGCCTGAGTTGATATGGGCATGAATGACCTAAAGGTATTAAATCAGATAATAAAGTGAACAACATTGATGCAATCGTCATGGATTTTTCTGTATTTTAGTCTGCAAAGCTTTCTCCATCATCTCAAGCACATTATTTAACTGGAATTTTACTACCTTGGAAGTATAAGCATGGAGTAAAGTTGAAAGAAACCATAAGGAAAAGGACAAGAAAGAATATTAACAGAGTCATCACACTACATTTGGATTAAAATTAGTTTCTAATAAACCCTATATATGTTCTGTATATGCACTACTGAGATATTATTACTCAGAAGCTACTATGAGTGCTGCTAACTGCAGATACAACAGAATACATCCAGAAGAGTATACCTGATTTTGGAAAAATAACCTATAAAATAAAGCAAAAATGACACCTTCCTAAAGGGAAGGAAACAACAAGGAAATTCTGTGAATATTGAATAGACAAGCACTGAGCCTCAGACAACAAAGAACCTCAGACAGAAAAGAGCCTTTTGCAATGTACACATCTTGGCTCCCTTGCTTCAGTCTCAGGAAGGGGACACAGATCTTTCAAAGTCTGCACCTTCTTTTTCAGCCCTCTGCTTTCCTCTTTTCTCAAAATGATGGTATATAAAACAACAGAAAACAGATAACATGGTCACATTAAATTTGGCACCAAATTATATCCCTCATAAAGATGATTTTACGAAGCTTTTATTCAAACTAAAACAAATTACGTTGTTTCCATGACAGCACAGAAAAGCCTAGTAAAAGGAGATTATAGTATTATATGTGAATTATTTATGACCATACCCAAAGCTCAGAAATGAAGGATCTGTGTTGGCTAGTGGTGAAGCCAATATAAAATGTATAAAATGATTCAGTCCATACATAACCTGGGAATATGCTGTGTAATGTTCAGTTACACAAGAGACTTCTCTTGTGTAAAATATGTACCATGTTGTAAAACAGGTCCGATAAACTAATGTTACCTCAGCCAAATAGTCCCTAAAAAGAGAGTTAAGTCAGCAGAACTCTGCCAATGTATACTTGAAATGCATAGATTCCCAGATTTTAATATACATAGTTAAGATGAAACAAGATTTTGTGTGTATATATATATATAAATATTAATACATATATAGTGGAAAGTAGGTGCAAAGGAAATACCCCTAAAGGTCTACTTGCTGCCTCAATCTTAAGGGTAGGAACAAATTTATATCTACAGACCTAGGAACCGTAGTGCTGTCTCATACAGCAGAAGCTGACTGTTTTCAGCCAACTGCTGCAACATGCCAGTGCTCTCACTTCATTCCCAGGGTAACGTGATGATATTATAGATTTACTAGGGCAGAAGCAGAACTTACTCATGAGAATGTGTCTGAAAACAATCATAAAATAACGGCATGGAGCTGTGTCAAGGGAGGTTAAGGCTGGATATTAGGAAAATGTTCTTCACCGAGAGGGTGCTCGGGCACTGGAACAGGCTCCCTAGGGCAGTGGGCACAGCATCAAGCCTGCTGAAGGTTCAAGAGGCATTTGGACAACACTCAGACATGTGGTTTGATTTTTGCATGGTTCTGAGTGGAGCCAGGAGTTGCACTTGATGATCCTCGTGTGTCCCTTCCAACTCAGGATATTCTACGATTCTATACAGAGATGCTTGGGCTATTCCAAATATTTCTGAAAAATAACACTTTCAGTTTAGAGCTCTGATGCACTGCAGCTCTTGTGATATTGATATTTGCCCAGACTTAGATGCAGAGCAACTCATCTTTCTTGTGTTACTGCGTATTTCCTCACAGAACACCAATGCAAAGGACAGGACAGAGGGGACTACGAGGGAAGCGTAGCTTTACAATTCAAGGCAGATAAAACATACAACCAAGAAAAGTTAGCTTCTAATTTGCTAATTTTAATAAACAAAAATCCATCCCAGGCATACACACATTCATGTGGTTACCTCTCATTTAATTAGGTTTGTCTTTTTTCATAGTTTATCAAGCTTTGTACTGAAGGCATCAAATATCCACAGTGCAATGCACTGAAAGATATGGTGGTACAAAAAACCCACCCCAAAACCTAAATAATTCAAACATATTTAAACCAGAGCATGAGTAAGCGCTACAGTGAAAAAGTCAGTTATCCTACAGTGACCACAATTAACCTGAGGTCAAGCCCCCAGAAGGAACACAGTTTTCACTGTGAACCATTTTTCCATTAGATTTGAAGTTGGATGTGAACTTTGAATTCAAGAAGCAAACTCACTGATTGCATGTGGCTGTGCATCGGAGCACAGAGCAATATCAGCACACCAGTTTAGATCCTACAAAGCAAAGCAAGAACACGCCTTCTCCTCAGGACATTAATTGTTGATGTACCATGGCGATGCTTGGGAGAGACAGGTTGAACAGAAGTTTGGGCATAAGCTGCTTAAGACCTGTTGATTTAGTCACAGTTATTCAATCCTTTCTATTCAATCAGTTCCTGCTCTAAACAAAGTCCTTGGGGTGATGCATTTACAGTTAATTATGGAACTGGTATAATCTGTCTTGCTTTCAAATTAACATTTATCATAGCACAAATTAATTTTTTTTTTCTTTTTAAACACTGTATTAGCACATTAACCATAGTGGCTAGCCTCATTTCGCTCTGATTAATAAGGCATTTTTTACTTTTAATTTAGAGAAAGCATGAAATTTTACCAGTGGATCTACAACTCAGCTATGAATAACTTACTGAGAAAGTTTTCGTTTCAAATCTGAAATGACTTGCAGACACATTTAGCTGAGACTAAGCCGCTGTACATATTCCTCGTGGTTAAACCATTAACTTTTTCTATAAGACAGTTTTCCAACAAACAATTAACATTTCTCATAACAACATGTTTTATTGCAGTTCTTTTCGCAAATTTATTGCCATCAAAATCTGTACTGCTCACTATTCATAGCAAAACAAACAATTGCAACAAGCAAGATGCTTTCATGTAACAAACTGGCTGGACATGCTCTCTGTGCTTATTTTCTCCAAATTTCAGAACCCTTTGTGATTTGTCCTCTATTACTGCATACTGGAAAACCCTCTGAACAATCAGAGAAAACAGACCTTTATTTCTGTGTTTCCTCTCACCACAATAATTCTCTGAATTCTCAGAGTATACCAGCATGGTATCCCAAACACTGCTGAACTCACAATGCAGGCTTCAATTTCAGATGCTCTGAAAACTTATTAAGTATCAGTATCAGACAGCACTCCAAAAAAAAAAAAAAAAACAGGCTACAGGGAAGTACCTAAATTACCCCAACTAAATGCAAACATTTTAATGCTAATTATATTTGCTAATAAAAGCATGTGAATACATTGTCAGTAGTGGATTATTTCACTCATAGGTAGTATGCATATGCATCCTGCAAAACTGAATTTTGCTGACTAGCTTTGCATTTATGTACATATAGATGCATTTTATGCTAAACAATCTATTTTCTGCAGTATACTTGCAGCAGAAATGTAGGGAAGACAAAAGAAAGCAATTGAACTGACAAAATGAAGAACTAATAGAATGAAACACAAGAAGTAAAAATCTTATGTGGATCTGTATATCCTTCCATTCAGAAACCTCTTCAGGTCCTTGAGCCAAAAGAAGTTCCACTTACAGAATCCTATACACACTCCAGAGCCCCACTGAATTCTCACTTCATTTGGTTAACCTGCATATGAGGATATATGACAGGGGGAGACGGGGGATGTTTGATGTTTCTTTCACCTTTTTTGACAATTTGAATGTTTTATGAAGAAAAATACTGAAAAAAAAGGTTAGAGGAAAGGAAAAATAAGAAGAGAACAGACAGGCATCCCACTTCAGTCCTAATTAAATCCCATCAATTACATACTTTACATTATATGACCTTTGCTTTGGCCTGCTTGCTCTTTTAGAATCACCAGACTATCTACTACTAAGCCCCAATCTTGCTTGCTCCAACCAGCTTGCTGCACTTTCATTTTAAACTACATTGAACCAAAATTGAAGTCCATAACACCTAAGGGAATAATTCCCCACAGCTTGAATCAATAAATGATAGCAATGCCGAGATTTTCACATAGAAACTTTCAAAGGGCAACTTAAATAAAACTACTTTCAAAACGAGAAGTGAACTAGTATGAAATATATACTTCGATAGTTCCATAACTGTACGCAGGAATACACACATTTGCATTTGTGCATACAAAACATCTGAACTTCCAAACTAGCAAGCAATCAGAAAACACTGGATGCACAGCCAGTACACCTGCAAAATAACCAAGCCCCCCCCACCCTCTCAGAGAGCTTAACAAAATCAAATGTGAAAACAAAAGGAGGAGCAAAGAAAGCAGCAAGTTATAACAAATCAAGATATGGGGCATCAGTGATACTGACCAGCTAAGAGGGGGGAGGACTGACTTCCCCCCTATTATCTACTTGCATATAATAATTACCAGAAGTTTGCTATTAAAAAAAAGAAAAAAGTTTTTAGATAATCCACAGTGACACAAATGAAAATAGAGAGTTCTGTATTTACAACAATGATTACTAGCCTCTAGGATGCCCTCAGTCTCTGCAGTGATGCTCTCCCTCCAGTCTCAGAGCTGTTGTTGTCAGAAGCAGACCGGCAAGCAGGGGAAGCTCAAAAGAGTTGATAAGCGTAATTGTGTGGAGCCTCAAAGCTCTCCCTTGTACCTTCCAACCTTTGCTCTTTTCCTTCCCACTCTCTATTAGTCTCACTTGCTGCGCTTTTCCTGAACTCTAGCTCAGCATAAAATCCCATTACCAAAATGTCAAGGCAATAACCATATCTTTATCTCTCTCCTTCCTTTTTTTTTTTTTTTCCCTGCAAAATATATACACACTGAAGGTGTTATTAAGGCTTCATTATTTTAAGTAATTAATAGTTCCAGTTCGGAATAGGAATCAATTATGCTCCATATCCTGTAGTGCATTCAGATTTATAGAGAAATGTGCATTCCTTGTTGTTATGTTAGATTTCTTGCATCTTTTCTCTGTGTAACAGTTGCTTGCAAGTCAGCAAGCAGAGACTGCACTGGGCAAGAGTAAATGGAAAAACAGACACAGCCAGTTCAGGAGTGAGATACAAACTTCTCAAAGCTTAATGACATCCAGAAGAAAAGGTCTTTCTTGCCTCTATTTCTATGTGGATTCCAACTCCCTGGCCATATTACATATATATAGGAAGTCCCACCGACTTGTACTGCATTATGAATACAGAGCACCCTTAGAAATGATGTACGTTAAAAGCCCAACCTGCGTCTGTCCATTTGGAGTAAGTGGGAGAATTTTCCAGTATTTCTCTAGACTACAGCTTTCAGAGCTGAAACGAGACAAAATGCTTCTTACTTCCAGTTCTCCTAATAATCACTGAGCTGTCCAGACATTGGAAATGAAGACATTTCAGGTATAGGATTTTTTTTTCTTTCTTTTTATTTCAATAGTCAGATGTCCCCTAATACCTCCCAAAGAGGTTGCCTTGTTCAGGACACAGAGAAGATGTGGACATACCACTCTAAATGAAGCATCTCTGCTGCCTCATTTGAGCAAAAAGGCAAAACACCAAAAACAGCAGAAAGCAGGGACAAACTGTTAATGATGAGCAGCAATAACATTTGTCTGGCCTGATTTACAGATTATAAGCAGAGCACAAGCCACTTCACCCTTGGAAAATGAACCACCTGGCTGAGCAGGGCGAAGAGCCAGAGTACCAAATCTGTTGTTCTTAATTGGAGGGGGGGGTCGGGGAGAGGTGGGGTGTCAGGATTAAACACAAACCTGAAGAATTTAATTTTTTAATTTTATGACTGTCATGCTTTGTTGAGCTTGAAACACTCGAGTGTGCCAGAATACCTGTCTGCAGTAACCTCTTTCCTCCCCAGCCCCAAATAAATATCAGCACCAAGAAGCATTGCTCTTGAAGGTCTACTAGCTGCACAACATTAGAGCAAAAAAAAATAAAATAAAATGCAGGGGTCATCTTCCCTTCAAACACACGATTTCTTTTGCTTTGTCTGCAAAAACCGAACCTTTGCTGTTCTAAAAATGAGAAGCTACCGTACATGACTTCACCTTTCAGAGGGCTGCAGGGTCCTGCTGTCACTGTGACTCTGCTGCAGAGACACGCTCCTCCCTTGGGAGGGTGAAGGCTCTCAGGGTAGTGCAGGCCCGCAGACTCGACTGCCTTCTCTCTGCACTGTTTGTATTTTCCAAGAATCAAATGCTGCATCGAATTTGTTGTGCAAAATGACAGCTGAGCAACTGAGCGGATCCTTTCTCTGCACTGAGTTAATAACATCAGACACATATGTCACTGCAGAATGCAGCCTACTTGGTGACTGATTTAAGTCTCTTGCTTTACACATTACCTGGATTTCTAAGGTTAAAAGGCTGTCAGCGCAGGGACCATGCCATTCTCTGCATCTTGCAGGGAAGCTGAAGTTGGCATTAAATTAAACATAAGACAAGTACAGGGGCAGGATGTTGACAATCACCTCTTGTCAAAAACCTTACCTAATCATAACCTTTTCTGCTAACAGATAATGTACATTTGTTTTAAAACACATCTTTTCCATTTTCTATTATGGTCTTCAGGTAACCTATACATCTTGGAGCCACTTTCTCTCAGCTGTCATGTTCCTACAAGACTTCTGATGTTAAAGACTTCATGTTAAAACTAAAACACATAAAAAGCAAACAGAACTGCAAACTATGGATAAAAATAGGCCACATAACTTCAAGAGGTCAGCAACATTTCTGCCTCTAATGCGAGTGCATGAAAAATCACCTCAATTCCTATTCTCCCCCCTTCTTTCTTAATATACTATCTGACTTACAAATGCTAGCGTGTAACAAAATGTCTATCCAGAGAAATAAGGAGGAATCCTCTGTAGCAGCAGTGATTTCTTTCACCTCCCTGACTCACTAATGAGCAAATATTTTCTTCTGAATGCACACAGACTATGTCCAGGAGACTGGCTAAGAAGAGCTAGTTTAATACAGGCAATAGCAGAGCTGCCGTAACAGAAGATAACAAGGTGCTGTGAAGCCTACGCGCAAGTATTTCCCTCTCTTTGTGGATTGAATTTGCAATGATTTGTAGAATCAACTTTCTGTTATTAGAAGCCATAAGCTATTAGCATTTTGAAGAAAAGAATAGCAAACAAAAACTTCTGAAGGGTTTATTTCCAGTATGGAAATTAACTGAATGGAAAGAACTACAGGATTTCAGAAAATACACCTCTATCAGACTCTGTAAACTGCTTGTTTTCATTCTGATGCTCATATGTAGCATCATCAGCACAAGTATTTGCTAGTAAAGTTATAAATGACAAAAAAAAAAAATCTATTTATAAAAGGACTTTGGAACCAACATCAAATTTTCATATGGGATAAGTTAACTTCATAAGCACTTATGCTAATTTTACACTTACTAATAGGCACTAGCCTCATATGCTTTAAGACTCAAATTTTGCTTCCGTAGACAAAATCTTAAACTGAAACCAAAGTAAATTTCTTTCTTTTTAAAATAGCTTTATCTAGCTAGGTGGAAGTACATTGCCAAGTATGAACAAAAGCGAGGTCCAGGAAAACAAAACAGTGTACCTATACCTGAAACTCAACTAATATCAAGTTAAGTGTTCTTTTTGTTGTGCTGAGGCACAGTTAGGTCCACAGTATATGAGTTTTCATCGTTGGTTTCACCAGAAATTGTTGCTTTCAGAGGGAAATGATTTGTAACAGAATAAAATATTTTATTCCAAGTGGAAAAGTGGATTATAGACAAGTCATTCTGAATAGCTTTC
This sequence comes from Anas platyrhynchos, assembly GCF_047663525.1. Lineage (NCBI taxonomy): Eukaryota > Metazoa > Chordata > Aves > Anseriformes > Anatidae > Anas > Anas platyrhynchos. The sequence goes on from NC_092590.1 coordinate 13,170,085, forward strand.
CTGGAACAATTACATGGATTGAAAAATCCTTATTCTGCTTTTTTATTCAAACTACTCCATTACCTTTCTTCTTACAATTTCAGTCACAACTGAGCAAAATAAATGGAATATGAAAATAAAAATAAGCAAACTGTCTTGAGATGCAACTGAGAATGGATAGAAATACCTAGCTTAACATCTAAAATCTTGGTTTTAAATAGTTAGAATACAGTTTAAATAGGATGCAGTTGGCCTTCTGGGCTGCAAGTGTGCACTGCCGACTCATGCTGAGCTTTTCATCCACCAGAACCCCAAAGTCCTTCTCTGCAGAGCTTCTTTCAATGAGTTCTTCTCACAGTCTATACTGTCATTTGGGATTGCCCCAGCCCAAGTGCAGCACCTGCATTTAGACTTGTTGAACCTTATTAGCTTCACTTGGGCCCTCTTCTCAAGCTTGCCCAGATCCCTTTGGATGGTATCCCTTCCTTCATATAAACTGCACCACTCAGCTTGGTGTCATCTGCAAACTTGCTGAGGGTGCACTAGATCCCACTGTCTAAATCACTGATAAAGGTATTAAAGAGTACCGGTCTCAGGGCAGACCCCTGAGGGACACTACTTGTCACTGGCCTCCACTTGGACATAGATCCATAGATCACCACTCTCTGGGTGCAGCCTTCAAGCCCAATCCCTATTCACTGAATAGTCCACCCATCAAATCCATCTCTCTCCAATTTGGAGACCAGGATGTCATGTGGGACTGTGTCAAAGGCCTTGCAGAAGTCCAGGTAGATGACATCAATTGGTCTTTCTTTGTCAACGGATGCAGTCACTCAATCACAGAAAGCCACAGATCACCTCTTTTGTCTTGAATGTGCCTTGACACTGCTTCTAGAAGGATCTTTTCCATGATCTTGCCAGGCACAGAGGTGAGGCTCGCTGGTCTGTAGTTCCCCGGGTCCTCCTTTCTACACTTTTTAAAAATAGAAGCGATGTTTCCCTTTTTCCAGTCAACAGGGACTTTACCTGACTGCCAGGACTTTTCAAACATGATGCAGAGAAAGAGGTGTAATGTCTGTAGGTTCTTGACAAATGGCTATATTAATCAGACAGAAACCCATAGTGGTGAAAAGGACACTTAAGTTAACAGGAGAAGGCTCTTACCTAAACTGAAGGCACTTTACTAAACTGATGTCTTAGCACAGAGAAGGAGTTGGTGAACAGGTTAGAAGGGGCTGAGCAAAGGGGAAAATTTTAGGAGAGGAGAAACGATCACCCAAAATACTGTAATACTGAGTATCAGGGCCAGCTGAGAACAATTTTTTCTCATAAAAATGTAAATCAGAATTTATTTTTTTTTTCCAACTGCACTGCAATGAAAATAACTCTTAGTGGGAGGAGGGACAGAGGAGAAAAGAGAAGACAACGGAGAGGGCTAAGTGAGAAACTTTGTTTTAGAGCAGAGATTAAAGTGAAGCTAAACAATTTCTCAGGAAAATATCAGTTATTTCAGGTACCCTATCACATTATAGCTCATCGACACTTGACTGCATTGGCACAGAACTGTTTCTTGTTCACTTTTTTCAAAGTTATGTCTTAGGGTTTTTCTAAAAACTATTCTTTCAATTCTGATTGTTACATGGAATTACAACATCACGGTAAGAAATCAACCACTTGTAATGAAGACGGTGTCCTGGAGATGATGATAAAGTCAGAATGCTCATTTTCTAAAAGTAATAAATTTTTGCATCATTATTTAAGGCCAGTGGGTGGGACAGAACCACATTTCCTAATTACATTGTAAATGCTTTGCATACAGTATTTCAAATGGTTTCATGCTGTGACTCATTCTGTAGTCTAGGTACTTTACTTTAATTACAGTGGTCTAATATTTCAAAATGATTCACTCCAACTCTCTCATGAGGTGTTTATTATATATACTATATATATATATATATATATATATATATATATATTTCCTTGTTAAGTACTGCTAATTTCTTGGCAATAATTTTAGCTACTGCTTAGCTGGCATGCTGCAAGTGAAGCCAGGAAATCCGAGAGGAAGATACATTCGTTTTGGCATTTCTCTCCTGAAAGTCTGACAACCAAATATTTTTCAAATGATATTCAGAAACACTTGGCTTATAGGGATATTTCTTTTTTCTACTTTGCAAACACAGCATGTTGTTTGCATCTTCTGAACTGTCCCTTCTCAAAACAAGGAAACATGAAAAACGGTTACCTAGTTCCTGAGATTCTCAGATTTATACAGTAATAATGTAATATATGCCCAACTTACCGACAGTTCAGAAACACAATTGACATTGATGTTCTGATCTGAATAAAAAATGTTATGTCCCAATATACAAAAGATTATTTTCCTCTTGATATGTGGACCGATTCTGCACAGATTTTTTTATTTTTTTCTAAATGCCTAAGGACTGGATTAATTCAAACAAAAGAAATCCCAACTTTTTGAATTGTCATTTTCATCTACAATCCTATCTTTATGTCTTAGTCTCCAAAATTAATTGAGTGGAATATGAGAAAGCAAAAGATAGTGTCAGTCTCCTCAGGGCACCTGATTGCTGGTTCAGTTTTTCCCCCTCCTTTCTCCAGCTTCACCAATAACACACTGAGCTTAAATTGTAAATCATAATAAAACCAAGCCAAAAACCTTTCCTAAGGGCACAACATTTCCTTTCTTTCATTTTTTTATCTTATTTCTCTTCCCCCCACCCCCCCGCCATATTTATTTTAGTATAAATATAGCTATAATCACAATATATGATTGACTGGTATTCTTTGGAGAGCATGTCAATGATCATCCCATCCCTGGATGCGTTTAAGGCCAGGCTGGATGGGGCTTCGAGCAACCCAGTCTAGCGGGAGGTGTCCCTGCCCATGGAAGGGGGATTAGAATTAGGTGATCTTTAAGGTCCCTTCCAATCCAAACTGTTTTATCATTCCATGGTCAGCAGAAAGCTAGCTAGTTGCATATATGACTTTTAAATTAATCTTCTAAGTACGTGAGGGGAAAAAGCAATATATCTGTAGTCCATGCAAACCTATGGCTTTGGCTGACAATATCTTTACATGATAGTAAATAAAAAGATATATCTCAGATGATTTCTGGAGTAAGGTGTTATCTATACCATAAAAATATAGGAGTAATGTTTTTGAAAACATAGGCATCGATAATAATATAGTACTTTGTGCTGTAGCTTTCAGCTTATAAAAGCTTTTTATATGTCTACTGGTATGGGGATTCATTTCTTGATCTGGATTAGCACATCTTTTCTGTTTTCTCCAAGGTACCATTAATGCACGCTCCAATGACATTCATTACCAGTTTACCTGAAGGATTTGTTCATATCAAACCATATCATCACACCATCATCAAACCATATCATCATATCATCATATGGTTTCATATCATCAAACCATGACCTGAAGGATTTGTTCATATATACGCAATATCAATATTGGACAAATTTTCAGTTATATGCAGAAATGAACTGCATAATTATTCAGCATTTTAATTTCACATAACTAAACTCGGTAGAAAGAATCTTAAAAGAACAGTTAATGACTGCTCAAACTAATAAAGCTTTTCTTTTTTTTTTATCATATCACCTAACCTGAACAACAAGATGAGACAATCTGCTGTAGTGATGGGAAATGGAAGACATACAGAAAGAGAGGAGCAAAGGCCTCATCCTGAAGGGACTGTTTCAGCTTCATAGCTCTCTGTTCCTTGAACATAGCCAAGATAAGATAGAAGAAGAAAGGAGGACCTCTGCACTGCTCCTTTCTTCTCTGCGTTCAGTTGGCACAGGAGCAACATCATGCCCTTTCCTTTGATAATAAAAAGGCAGGAGGAAATTCTAATAGCTTACACACAATAATTGATATCAGTAAGAAACAAGTGCTGTTTTCATTTCTAGTCCAAATACACCCCTGCCAAAAAAAAAAAAAAAAAAAAAGGAAATATAAAGAGAACACTTCCAGAGTCACTATATCTCATTGGGAGTGGCTTCACACATTGTTTAGGCAAGGACAGCAGGGACTCTTCTACCCATTACTGGATCATACTTGTACCTCTTCTCATACAGTGCCTGAACATGTCATGACCATTTCTTGTAGCTCACTGTGATCACTACAATGAGGTTAAAAGAGAGGGAAGACCCAGAAGACCTTCCTCCCCTTCTTGCCTCAGCTCGTCTCTCCAGTGTAAGAAGCCACCTTTCAGATAAAGGCACAGCAGGGTTTTCCTTCCCTGGGACCTTATGCTATTGCAGCTCAGCATTTTCTAAAGGTGGAAGGAGCATTGCACAGAAAAATAGTTAAGCATCTAGCACTGCCTCTTTCAGACACTCATGCTTGAGCTCAGTGTATACTTTAATATATTAAGACTACCAAAATGACAGCTGACAATTGTTTAGTTCAAACTGTTTCTGAGAGGGCCTTTCAGTTGTTTACAGGAGCAGAAACCCTTCTTAGTATAGTTCTTGCTATACAACAGCATAACAAGAAACACAACAAAAATGCCAGGACAGGGCCTAAGAATCCCCTCCTTACACTGTGGTGGTTTTATGCAGGTGGGCAACCAAGCTCCACCACAACTGCTCTCTCACTCCCCCTCCTCAAAGGGAAAGGGGGAGAAAATACGATGCAAAGGGCTCAGGTGTTGAGATAAGGATGGGGAGATCGCTCAACCATTATCGCCACAGGCAAAACAGACTCAACACAGAGAGATTAGAGAAATTTATTACCTCTAACTAACAAACCAGAGAAGTGAGAAACCAAGAAAACAAACTAAAAACATCTTCCCCCAATCCACCTTCTTCCACCTCCTTACCCTGAGCAGTGCAGCAAAACAGGGAACAGGAGCTGTGCCAGTTCACAACACTTTGATACTTCGTCTCTACCACTCCTTCATGGTCCCTCTCTGCCCCTACTCCATGCGGGGTCTCTCCCACGGGATGCCGTCCTTCCCAAACTGATCCTGCAGGGCTGCCCACTGGCAGCAGCTCTTCAAGCACTGCTCCCACACGGCTCCGTCCCATGGGGTCCATGCCCCAGGAGCAAACTGCTCCAGCACGGGTCCCCCACGGGTGGGCGGCAGCTCCCCCCAGACCCCCTGCTCCTGCGTGGGCTCCTCTCCACGGGCTGCAGCTCCGGCCCGGGGCCTGCTCCTGCGGGGGCTCTCCATGGGCCACAGCCTGCTCCAGGCCACATCCACCTGCCAGGGGCTCCTCCATGGGCTGCAGTGTGGAGACTTGTTTTTTCCCTTTCTTCCCATGCTCTCACAGAGGCACAAACAACATCGCTTCTTGGCTCAGCTCTGGCCAGTGGTGGGTCCCTTTGGGGCTGGCTGAAACTGGCCCTTATCTAACATAGGGCAGGTTCTGGATTCTTCTCACAGATGCCACCTCCACAGCCCCCCACTACCAAAAACTTGCCACATAAACCCACTACATACGCACTTTTTAGGTTGTACTAAGGTCTAGAAACCAGGGAAAGAAACAGAAGGGACATCTTCAATGAAGTGCTAGACTTTGTTCGTCATTCTGTAGCCACTGAAAACTTAAATACTTTAGAGAAAACACCTTTCCCTTTCTTCAGTATCCTAATCTGAATCACTGAATTAATAGTTCAAAAGCTTTTCACACTGTAGAAAATTACACTTTTCAGACACCAGGCTAATGTGACATTCTTTTGGGAGTTTGCTGAGAAGCTAGAGAAGTTTTTGAATTACATTGTTGACTTAAGCTTGTTAAAGCAGCTATTCAGTAACTTTCCAAAGAATGAATGTTTGGGCTAAGGCTTGATTAGCTACAAGAAACATTTATTGGTGCAGTTGGACTACACACACAGTTCTGACTATAAAGTTTTTTGGTTGCTTGTTTTTCCTGACTGTACCAAACACTGTTTGGGAATTTGAAGTGATTAAGATGACTTTCTACTACAGAAGCTCTTTCAAACTGTAAAGCTTGAAAACTGCGTTAGAAAAATATGTCACAGAAGTTGTTATAAGACAAATGTCATGTTTGTATTACTTGCCTGAAAATTAAGACAAGGACACTTTGCTAGAATGCAAAACAGAATGGAAAATGCTGTATTAAATTCAGTTTTTGCAATAATCTTGGTCTAGTTTCTTCTGTATGGCAAAAAATTGGGACTGAGATCCGTAAGTCACTCATGGTAACATAGTTTATTCAGTGGGAAATACAGACAAGAGTCTGGCCTTTGATGGGCTTCAAATCAGTCCAATTTGAAATGACTCAAGCAGAAGTCATTTAAGATCAAACAACTTTCCAGACCTTCGGTTACTCTTGAAGACAGAAACAGCCTCCTGCATTTCACAACACAAAATGTCTTTCTTCGTTCTTTGGTATTTTACCTGAACAGAACTAAGCCACGTGACCAAAAGCCCTAACAAAATAATAATTTCCCCAGATACTTGGATTCCAAAAAGACAAAGATATGGCAGCCACCACAAAGCGAAGAGACTTGCCTGCCTTTACAAAGCAAGTCAGCAGCAGGAGTTGGAGATTATACTACTGACCCCTACACTTAATGCAAGAGGTCATCGTAAATCTTGGTTTCTTTCTTCTGTTTTATTATAAAAAGCCCTGCTTCTGTGATGACAGAAGTTTTCAATTTGCCTTCGAAATATATTTGTGCTTCTGGTTTTACATAACCCTGAAAGCCAGGGCTTGTAATGGAAACATCAGCAGACCCTGAAATGCAGCAAAGCTATATATAATGCTTCTCTAATGACTTCATCTTGGCTAATGCAAGGTATTGCCAGCCAACAGAGGGTAAAATTTCATTTTGTTATTTATGCAATATGGATAAAAAAAATAAATTAGTTTTTTGCTCAATGGCATAAAATGAAAGTGTTGAATTTTAAAGTCAGCAAATCTCATGCGGATTTCACCCTGATTCAGATATTATACTGGTATTTGGAAATACGAGCCTTTCTGTGAAATTTCCATAAAAATCCAATTTACCTACTTTATAATTTCAACAGCTTTAAGTATAGTGTGTGGTTTGCATTCTCTGTAGCCTTGAAACTGATTTGGTGTTTTCTTAAGCTTTGTTGAATAGTTTGTGACCTTCCTCCTCTCCTCCAAATGTCTCTCTTTAAAATATTAATACTCAGAAGTCAAGAAAAAATGTGTTTATGTCTGACAAAAAATGAGTACAGCAGACAATAGCAGCTAAGAGAAGGGAACAAAAAAAAGACTCTTAGGAACAGCTTTAAAGCGTATAAAAAATAATAATAATAATAATAAAAGATACTTAATGAACATCTACTCAAGAAGACAGTTTACCTTCTTCTCTCTACATTATGTAATTGCTCAGTTTGGACTATAGCAACACTTCAAGATAGAGATGGAATTGGGGAAATAATGGGAGTTATTTGAAAATAGAGAATAAATATAGAGTGAAACTGTAGTACAGTTCATTAAGTGTAACACCTTTTAATTACTCAGTTGGATTTCCAAGCTTTCTTTTTTAAGATAACACACTGCCTCCCAACACCATAACCATTTCTGTAAATATGGATGAATGTGAATTGCCAGAATCAAGGCTTATAAAATGATATTCTCCTGAAAAACACCACAGAAATTTCCAGTATAAAGAGTTCGGCTGCCCCCAAAAGAGAAGTTTAAGAACCTGGAGAAATTGTGATCGAATTTTATCTCTCTCTAAAACAGACGGATCCATTTAATCTGATTATAACCTCAGTAACCCATGATCCTCTGACAGTACTTCCAGGTGGTATTTTGATTCATTCCAGCTTTTGAAACTGCACGGTACATTATGAACAAATACGAGCTTGCTCCACCCACACTTTGACCTGAACGAAAGTCAGAAGAAGCACAAACTCCATATTAATATACCCTTCCTGCCAGAGTATATTAATTAAGATAATTAAGTGATGTTCAGCATTATACCAGCTGAACTCACTTAGCTGCCTACCCACTCTAACTGTGGACAAAGAAAGCTCACACTGCCTACAATGTATTCTGGAGGAATAACCCATCTGAAATTCATCCTGTATCAAAAATAAAACACAAAGGCAATTATGTGCATTATAAAAAACTCCTTGTGTATGAACACATGGGCTTAAGAGAATGTGCCAATTGTAACATGTTTTGTGGTGAACTTCTCATTTCACCCACATCCAACATTACTGACTTCATTGTTGCTGTAAATTCATGCGTTTATGTTGCTATATTTCATTATTGTTTGATAATGATTCTCTATTTACACTTTTAGTTACATGTTAACATCATGAGAAGACAATGCTGCAGAAGAGTTTCTTTCCCTAAATTTCCCTTCCAAAAGCAGCTTTCAAATATCGTTTTTTCACTGCAATTCACTGAAGTTTGAAAGTGTCCAACAATTCCCACTACTGATCAGATCCTTTTTACAGCTAAAGCTGAAAGTATTCCCTTCTTTATATACACCTAAAGAGGCCATGGAATTCTCTTTCAGGTTTTCTGAATGACCAATTTATAATGTTTATGGTTTAACTCACCTATAACTGTTTGAGGAGCATCTTCCCTCTTTTCAGTCTCTGCTGTCTCTGCACATTCTAATCTGTTGCTTGATGAGGATGCCAATGTAGGAGTATAAATTTAAATTTATATCCTTATGATTTGAGATTTGTAACCCCATGGATTTCACATCTACATTAGATGATTTGTCAATAGTGATTTCGTTACGAATGTGTTTTATATAAAATTAAAAAATATACCAAACAAAACATGGCAGTGTATTTGCCTGTAAAAGAAAACTAAGATATCTGTGATATTTTATGGGCATCAAAATATTATACCACAAAGCCAACATTTTTAAAAGCAATGCCAAGTGCACACTTGAACACTTCTGCATCCACCTTCTGGAATTCAAAAAGGTCAATACACCTAAATTTCAACTGAGGAAATTAAAAGAAGTTTTTAGACATTTAACTTCCATATTGTTTTTCAGATATCAGTAATGGCAAGACTTTTAATTTTTAATATATTTAAGAACTTAAATTGGATGTTGGTATGCATCTTGAGTCATTTTATCTTCAATTTCTGAAACTAGAAGGAAGCTACAAGGTAGCAGTTACATTAAGAACTGATAGCACTTACATTAGAAGCCTTACAGTTGAGGTAAAAGCAGGAACATTTTCTTGTCCCTTCTTCTGAAAATAAAACCATGATCTGTCTTGATTTTCTTATTACAGTGTGAAAGATTTTTGAATTAATTGTGTCTGACATTTTTAACGAGTCTTTGCTTACATCCCTAAATCTTTTCTAAACTGATTTTCTAAACAAGTGACCGAGGTCCTGATCATTTCAAAATGTACTGAACAGATATTTCTAGGACCCCTGAGCGTTAAGTGGTAAATTCCCATTTCATTTGAATGGTAATTTGATGCCTAATTCTACTAGGTTCTTCAAATTTGATGCCAACTTTCAGTGTGAGTCATCATATTTTGTCTTTACAGCTTGAAACAATCCGAATATTTCTGAATTTCTGCTACATGACACTACTCCAAACCGCAGAGCTCATCTCAGGGATACACACTACAGTAATTCCTGAAGAGTCATGTTTGACACTTAGCAAGTTTTGATTATGTTTGAATTGTATGAAGGACAAAGCCCATTTATTAGAATTATCAAAAAAAAAAAAAAAAAAAAAAAAAGCTAAGAACAGTACTAATTGTATTTATCAAAACAAATACCACGTTATGTGTTTTCAGTATATATTATGTCAGTACATTGTATAAGTTGGAAGAAATGTTAGAAGAAATAAAAGCTCCAAGAACTTAGTGACAAAGAGTGAGATTCAAGAAAGAAAACTGCATGAAGGTATATAGGTATATATCCCATACAGACAGAGAGATGTCATCACAGATCAGCGATCTCCATAGCTGTTTCAGAGAGACTACAGTAAATCTCTCCTCACTACTGTCCCAGACTAATCACAGAAATGCAGAAAAACAAAAATGAAATTTTCATTAAATACTTCTCTAAATTCATTCCGCAGTCTCCAAAAGAACTGCAAAATCTTATTTCTAGCCTAGAGATTATACACATCTTGTACAAGATGATTGTACAATTCACTGTTGTAATCGTGTGGTATTTTCTGGTTCAAACACTGAGACAGAGTAATTTGATACAACTCAAAGCTACCATACTTTGAAACAATGGAATCCCAAGCTCACTGTTTATACAATAAACGTCACATTTTCTAAGTAGCTGTGTCATTTGCACTTGACTTCTTTCTATTCCTTTTCCTAATGCCTCCTAAATCAGTTTCTATTATGCACAACTCCCCCCATCTCTACTAGCAATACAAAGATATTTCTTAGTTGAACTGATGTGTGTGAGTACTTTGATAATGTCAAAAGCTGTAGGCATGGAAAGCAGTTTTACTAAAAATAATAGAAGAGAGACAGATATTAGTACTTTTATGAATATAGAATATTTGGTGGTTGTACATCCAATTGTTTCAAAAGCAACTATTTTGAAATTATTATGTAAAATGAAAATCTTTGTCAAGACTGTGATGGCTGCATGGGTAAGAAAACCATCTCCAGTGTCAGAGGATAAAATAAACCAAGCTGTCTCTTTCCAAGAGATTGGCATTGCCTGAATAACCTCCTCAGCACAAGGACTCGAAGTGTCAGATACAAACTGGCACAAATGAGTGCCAGAAATAGTAGTGGCCTCTTCAGTGTGAATGGGCATCAGTTAACGTTGCTTCAAGTTCACAGCAACAACAAAAAAATAGCACACTACCTTCTCACTGAGCATCATGACAAGCACATTTAGGAAAGCAGGTTCAACATTATGCATTTGAAAGAATGGTATATATTTTTTTAATTTTTCTAAGAGGCTGACTATTCAGAGGCCGCACATGGTACCTGAATGAATTTTGCTGACATTATTCTCATTGTATTTTCAATCAGTTATATAGTTAGTACCACTAGTGTTCCATCGACATAAAAGAAAACAACGTCTTTATAATTTATCAGTGTAGAATTCTCTGCTACCGATTTAGAATTTTCTTTCTCCTACTTGTGAGTTGTTCTTAACTGATACCTTGTAACTAGTAATTGATAACTTGCAAACAATTCATTGTTATGGAAAACAAAGGTACATTGCTTGAAAATAATTTCATTAACTCTTCTGAGATTATGTATAAATATAGGCAAATTGTTTTTTCAAATAAAAGAAAGGCACTTCACTGCACAAGTGGAAACTGCAATATTAAGAGAAGGTGGCCCTCTGCTTTGGCATGTCACGTAGACTCAGGCAGACTTCTACCTCTGACTGAAATCAATCTCCCTTAGAGTAACTTTGGTGTTTGAGACTAAGTCTATTTAAACAACACTGAAGTTTTGTGGTCTTAAGGTCATGTTACTTTCCAAGTGAGAGTTAAGATCCTTCCATACCTTGTCACTTCTGAACATTTTTCCTACCGTCTTAGTATATCAGTTCCACCTTGTTTGTGAGACCAAAACAGCATAGGAAGTTGAACAAACAAAATACATGTAGGCCTCAAAATAATTTGATTTAAAGACTGTAATTAAATGATGCTCCAGTATTGCATGTTACCAGAAATGTTTATTGTTGGTTAACCAAGGGAAATTTACCCATCTGTCACAAAAAAAAAAAAAAAAACAACACAAATGAACAGGGCTTTTGACTTTCTATGAGGAACTAATTGCTATGGATAATTTGATCTTTAAAAGAAAGATTTGTGGTTCCACGATCGCCAAAACTGGAAATGTCAGAGCTAATTCACCTGGGATGCAAGAGAGGAGGAACTGCAACCTTAGAGCCAGAGATACATTGTTGTCTCTTTACAGGAATATACAAATATTGAAGAACACATTCATTTTTGGAAAATGCTACAAATGAGAGCACAAACGGCTAATTTCTCTTTCCAGAGAATGCTTGTATGCAGAAGGCCAACAGTGGGGGTAATGTTGCACTACATAAGTCATAATACATGCAACTATCTACAGGAGACTAATGACAGAGAGAAAACCACAAGTAACCAATGTGTTCAAAGTGCAGAAAATTAAATGTTGTTACTTTTATCAATGATTTAAGCAATTCTCTACGATAGATTGGTTTATGAAGAGCACCTAGGATTTCATATGAACAAATATATTTTTTAGTTTCAGTAACCGTAATGGATAGTAGAAAGATCTAGACAATAATTTAGCACTTGAGTGACTATAGCAGTAAAACAGAAGAAATTAAATTAGGATTTGCACACTAACTATTTATATCCAGATACTATGTGCTGATGCATACAAATGAGGCAAACCATAATTTAGATTGAAGTATTGAACTAAGCCTTATAGAAGAGGTTTGTTTGTTTTGTTGTGATTTTTGTTTTTGTTTGACTTGTTTTTGTTTTAATCCCCCTTACATTTGTATAGTATCTAATTCAGGTATGCACTCAGCAGAACTAGTCTACCAATATTAAATATGAAATAATAACATGTAATGTCTTCTATAGCTAAAATCCCTCCCAGAGGAACCACAGGTGATAGAGTAGACTCTGGGAAGACAAGATTTATGACCATCTCTGGTACTGGAGAGACATGTATGAATAAATAAAATTTTATTAAATTAGAAAAGGTGTAAGTTGCTTGATGCAGTCATTACAACTACTTACGCTCCCAGTATTACTCAGTTCTTTTAAACATCATTCTTTATGTTACAACATGTTTGAGTGCATTAACCATCGGAACTGAAATCTCTTTCTTCCCTCATAATGGTAAGACAACATAATGTGCTAATTTTCCTGGAATTACCTTTCATATTTAACTATAAAGGTTTTTGTCATACTTTCTGTTACTTGAGATAGCTTTTGATTATCCATTTTTTTTCCAGGATTTTCAGTAATAATTTAGTTTGCAAGTTCTAGACAATTTAATAACTCCTTGTATAAACTGATTCACACTAGAGCTACATTAAATATTCTTATCCTTTCATGGCTTTTATGACAACATCAAGAAACATACTTCAAATCCAAGTTTTAATTGGTGATACAGATGCAGTAAAAAAAAAAAAAAAAAAAAAAAAAAAGGTATTTCATGTACTTGAAGATTGTTAATAGAAAGCAACATCATAGCCATCTTACATGAAAAGTGGATAATTACCTGCTGGGTTAGCATTTTGGAACAACTCAGCAAACAGTCAAATGTGTGGTAGAGCTGGCACAAAGGAACTGCAACATGCAATTAGGAACAGAGAGGAGGGTGGGGCCAAAGCAGCCAGCAAATTAGGCTAGTGTGGGACCTCTGGGACCTCAACATAGGTATATTCTTAACAACATTGCACATTGCAAGAGGAAATCCTATAGGTTAAAACCCATCTGGGCACATGCATAATGGTGAAAAGAGTACCTGCATCCTAAAAGCTAATATCTGAAGCATAAAAACAAAATAGATAAGTAGGTAGACAGAGAAAGAGATGGGTAGACAGGTGGATGAGGAGTACAAAGAAGCAAGGGAATATTACTCACCACAGTAGGCAGTTGTCTCAGCATAACAGCTGCCTATGCATTGTCAAGTTAATCAAAGGCAAGGTGACAAAATAGTTCTGAGGAAGGTTTGAAGCAGGATAAAAAAACTGGTTTAGTGTGAATTAACAGTGTGCTCTTTCCACGTGCAAGGGACAGTCATGTCAGAAGCAAGACTACCGAGAAAGAAAGCAGTGAACAATAATAGATGGGCAAAGAAAACAAGAGCTGACATCTGAACACCCTTTAAAATAAATACTTCAAAAGAAAGGCTCTAAGAAAAAAAGTAAAAGCTTTGTGTTTTGTAACACTAAGAAGGCATACCCAAGAACAGGTAGATTATTAGAGTAATAAGCTAGAAAAATAACCTTTCACCGGTATTTTGAATAGCTTCTAGCTGGGTGAGACTGTATTTACCAAGACCAGAGAAAGATTTTGCAATTGCAAGGAACAAATTAGAGTGTTTTTTTTTTTTTCTTTTACTGGCAAAGCCTGTACTACAAAGTTACTTTCCAGATAAAATTAGCTATATTAAAAATATTGCACAAATGCAAAAATCGTGAAAGAGGGCAAAACTGAGGAATATGGGCTGTATGAGAATGTAGTAGCTTGTCCAGAATGACTACAGTAAACTAATAAGGATTAGAGCATTTAGTTTAGGTGATTAGATATAACAGATGTCTGAAAGACAGGGAACACATTTAAGTTGGATGTAGATCCAGAGAGAGTAAATCTGAGTCATAAGCATGGAGCAGATCCTGAATTTATGTTCACAAACATAATTGTCCAGATATTATGTACAAAGAGAAGACGGCAGGAAATAATTATGCTCAATTGCAAATCACCAGCATCCATACTGTGAAAGCCATCCATACTGTAGGAGAGCTTGGGCTATTAAGAGCTATTATATTGCTAAAATTCACTTTGGTAATCTAGTAGAAAGGTCACTGATTTTAATGAACTACTATCACGAAACAGACAAGGACCTAATGTTGATGAATTTATTTACTAAAAAAAAACGATTACCTTCAAAAATCTCAATGAGAACAGAACTTCTTTTTCCTTTCTAAATGTAATTCTTCATATTTTAAAATAATTATCTACTGAAGGGATGATGCAAATATATATTTATACCTTTTGTTACTGTTCATAAACAGAGAACTTCATAGGGAGTTCTCGGTATGGAAAAACATAATACATGCCAATAATGCAGAAAAAATGAAACACCCTTGTGCTGAATGTACAGACGAGACAAAAGAATAAGATTCTACAAGCTGAACAAAAGGTATTAACAGGAGTGGGTTGTGTCAAACAAATCCACCCTACAGTTATCATAAGATATGAGCTCCTTGAAAAAATAGGCACCACCAGGAAAATCAGTTAAAAGTCATACAAAAGGAACCAAGAAAGACTTTTTGTTGTTGTTGTTAGAAATACATTAATTGCTTAAAAGAAAAAACTTACTTATTTGTACAGATAGGCTTCGGTGTGAAACATGCTTTGGTGTGAAATATGTTTTGGTGTGAAATATGCTTTTGTGAAAAATGCCTAATATTCTATTTGTGTTAAATTTCTCCTGAATTCACGTACTGCCTTCTGCCTCAGAATAAATTTTCACCATCAAATGCTGCATTTTCTGGGAAAAGTTATGAAGTTTTTACCCTCAGTGAAAACTTGCTATTTTTGTGTATCACTTAGTATGAAATCAAAATAGTAAAACCCATAGGGTAATCCTTGAAAAATTAACTCCTTGAGCAAGTAGAGCTGCAGAACATAAACCACAGAGCAAACTCAAGTCACTGTGGTAAAAGAAAAGCAGGCTGCAATGGAAATTGAACTATGAGCTGCAAGGAGAAAGCAGGTATCAACAAAATTAGTTGATGGGTCAAAAAAAGCAAACCAAAAAATCTTCAAGCAACCAGAAGCTAAAAGTTTCAGTGTAGTTGTACTGAGTGCAGTAGGTGTGGTTGCCTTGGGCAAGTGCACAGAAGGCTCATCATCTTCAAATTCGAAAATTCAAAAGCTCATCATCTTAAAATTCCAAGAACTTTGTCTTGAAGTTAAATAGACTGAACTGGGTATATCCCAAAAGACAAAGTAGAATATAGATGATGTTTGCAGGGACATCATAGACTCATAGAACAGAATCACAGAATATCCGAGTTGGAAGGGACCCACAAGGAGCATCAAGTCCAACTCTTGACTCCACAAAGTTCCACACAAAAATCAGACTGCAAGTCTGAGAGTGCTGTCCAAACACCTCTTGAACTCCATCAGGCTCGGGGCCGTGACCACTTCTGTGGGGAGCCTGTTCCAGTGGACAATGATACTCTTAGTGAAGAACCTTCTCCTACCATCCAACCTGAAGAACCTTCCTTCCTCCTTCGCAAAGCAGCCCACACAACAGACTATGTGATGCTGAGGAGGAAGGGTATTTCAAGTCAGCAGGGCATTAACTCCTGGAAGGGAGGGAAGCAAAATAACAACAAAAGCACTAACAACAGAAAATGCAAATGGGACTTCGTGTCAACAACAGATGACGACACGAAGGATGGTCTGACTCAGTCACCCCATGAAAAGCAGGGTGTCATCTGATCAGAAAGGACAAGTTATGGAAAATTTTATCAGGTACAAAATAAATGGGAATAGCATACCAATTTTTCCCTCTTACACATGCATTGGGCTCCACACAGATAATGCTTTAGTGGCTGTGGTCCATACAGCTACCAGAAGCAATGGGAGAAAAGGCAGCAAGGTGCAGAAAGGTATCTATCCAAAGCAAGACTGTATCAAGCAGCAATCATTTCAGATTCAGATTGGTTGCAACTTATTATACAATTAAAGATGAAGATGAACAAACTCTACTTTCCTAAGAGGAGAAAAATCTTCCCTAAAATTGATATAGAAAAGGAATGAGATGACAGATATATTTGGTGTATGTTTTCATGCAAACGCTTCTTTTCCATAGAAAGCCAACAAGGCAAAATGAAGTGACACACCTGACTTAAGTAGTAACTGATGTATCGGGCATCTTAAAAACCTTGGACAAAGGAAGATCTACAAGGCTAAAAATTAGAGGACTTTTATAATACATTGCAGTAAAAGGGAAACTCACTGTAGGAAGATTTTACCTTATAAAGAACAACTAAATATGAAAAAGGAGTAGTCAAAATAATAAAATGTGCTTAATGGAAATTATATAAATCATACTGAAGTATCAATTATATTAAATGTTCAGTATGGAAGCAAGCTACAGAAATGCAATTATTTTGAATGAATACACAAACTGATCTTCAACAATGATTAATTTTCTATGCTCTTCCATTGACTTTCTTGACTTTCTCAAATCTTAGCAGAACCAAGTACCACAATCTGAAAAGTAGCTTTTCACATCACACAATATTCAAGTTTTAAGTTAAGATTCAAATAAAAATTCAGTTAACTTAATATATTCTTAATACTGCTTCCTGGAAATAAATCTTCACTTACCTCTTTCAGATGTTCAGACTACAAAAAATTTTAACACAAATAAGAGCATCCGTAAGTTATCAAAACTGACATATTCCTTTCCTAGTTCTTTCGCTGCAATTCTGTACTATTGGTACATATACATACACATACTATATGCAAATTCTTGTGGAAAAATAAGAAATTCAATTACATTTTCCTTCCTCCTAGATTTAGATCTCAGACCTGAACAGGCATTTTCATGTTTATTTCTTCAGGTGATCATTTCCTTCTGATAATGGGCAGAAGTCAGATGATGATCTGATTTTTTAGCTCTTTCGGTGGTCTTTGATACGACCAAGGGTCTCATGGTTCAACTTTTTGGGAAATGGCAAAGCTGGGGAATACAGTCTGAGGGGTTTCTCTTTGCACATGATGAATGTGATGTATGATCTGACAGCGGCATTGGGAAACTGGTCATATATTATGGGATCTCTCATTCTACTCTGCCTCCTCTCTTATTCAATGTGTGTGTGGTGGATCCAGCTGTACCTTAGCCTGCATAAGTCAGTCAACTAATTTGATGACAGCACTCAGCTTTCTGCATCCTCTTTGAACACTGGTTTGACAGTCTGCGTGGGTTCACCGTTGCAAGCCTAATTAGGATGCTCACTAATGGCAGGCTCGCAACCCCCATCTAAACAAGATGAAAACGAAGATTGACGAAATGGACAAGGAAAAAGTACTTTCATCCCAAACTTAGCACTTGGCAATAATTCCCTAACACAAATGCTTTAATATTAAAGACAGTAATGTTCTCTCAGTAATGAAAGACCCATGACCATAATAAGCCAAACTGAAATGCAAAGCACTTGGCTTGGAAGTAAAATTAAAAGCAAGTCTGAAGGAGAGCAGCATGAAAAAAAGGTCACACAACTCTGCAGAGGGTGTAGATATTTAAAAGACTGGTTTTATTCCAGCTTGGAATGAAACCCAAAAGTTTTGAAGTTCTGTGAAAGACTTTTCAGGGCCAAAGTCTCAGGTAGTCTGCCCAACAGTCTTGGAAGCACAGACCATAAAAAAACTTCATTTTTTATTTTTATCTTTATGGAAAAAAAAAAAAAAATCCTAGCTGGCTTCAGTCAGGATCTCAGCTGTTAAAATCAATGAAGTGTTTCCAACATTTAACTCATTTACAGAACTGAAACCACAAACTTGATTCCCTAAATACTGATTCCAACAGCAATGTACTGCTGGTGTGATTTCTGCACTACAAGCACACTTCTTGGCTTATGCACGTTAGAGGAATATATGTAAAACAGAATATAAATAATACATGATTCTATTTTGTAATTATTAATTTGCACTCCCAAGAATTAAGGCAAACTGTTGCCAAAAATAAAAATCGAAGAAGCACAAATCAGATCCACATTTAACTTGCTATCATGAGGATGCCCCACAGAATTCAAGTTCACAGGAGACATGAAGTGTGTTGCAATTTACACATTTTAAGTGCACAGCTGGTAAGTGTGTTTTGCAAGCTTTTCTGTGTGCTGATTTGCAGAATATGGGCTGGACCTGCTACTTGGCTTTTCCAACACTAGGCAATGTGCTCAGATATAAATTGCTCAGTTCAAACCTGGCTGATGGTTATCACACACTACTTCTTCAAAGTTGCCCAATTTAGAGTCTGACAGATAACCACAATGAGCAGCTGAGCATGCACTACCTACCCTCCAGACTACCATCAAACCTCATATGAGACCAAACCATCTCAGAGCAATCAGAGAAACAGAACTTCATCAAGAATGCCGAGATGACTCAGATATTTTATAAACCACGGAATGGTTTATGGCCAGACTGAAACATTAAATCACTCTTTGAAATGGACTAGGAACTACTGTACCACTCAGATTTAAAGAAAGAGCTCAACATCAATATGATCAGCTAAAGAGACAGACAGTGACATTCTGCCCTTGACAGAACGTTGAAGCACCTGGAGAAGTTGTAACCCAAAGTACCGTAAGGAATCCACAAAATACATCTGCACCATGCTGTAAGTTGCAAATGCTGGAGATATTATGAGCCCCACCTGAAGAGCTGTCCACAAACCAGCAATTTTGTAGACCCAGCAGCCCCTCTATTCTGAGGGCAGAAAATTTCTGTATTAAAGTGCTTATTTAAGAAATACATATCTACTTTTCAAAGCCACAAGGGTTCTCAGGACACATTATCTCTCTTTGTTCATACATTTCCAAGCGATTCAAATGTGAACTCTGTTTTAAGGGTATCATATCACAGAATCTCTAGGTTGGAAGAGACCTCAAGATCATCGAGTCCAACCTCTAACCTAACACTAACAGTACCCCCTAAACCATATCCCTAAATTCTACATCTAAACGTCTTTTGAATACTTCCAGGGATGGTGACTCCACCACCTCCCTGGGCAGCCCGTTCCAGTGCCTAACAACCCTTTCAGTAAAGAAGTTCTTCCTAACATCTAACCTAAACCTCCCCTGGCGTAACTTTAGCCCATTCCCCCTCGTCCTGTCACCAGGCACATGGGAGAACAGGCCAACCCCCACCTCACTACAGCCTCCTTTAATGTACTTATACAGAGCAATAAGGTCACCCCTGAGCCTCCTCTTCTCTAGGCTGAACAAGCCCAGCTCCCTCAGCCGCTCCTCGTAGGACTTGTTCTCCAGGCCCCTCACCAGCTTCGTCGCCCTTCTTTGGACCCGCTCAAGCACCTTGATGTCCTTCTTGTAGCGAGGGGCCCAAAACTGAACACAGTACTCGAGGTGCGGCCTCACCAGAGCCGAGTACAGGGGGACGATCACCTCCCTAGCCCTGCTGGTCACAGTGTTTCTGATACAAGCCAGGATGCCGTTGGCCTTCTTGGCCACCTGAGCACACTGCTGCCTCATATTCAGCCGACTGTCCACCATCACTCCCAGGTCCTTCTCTGCCTGGCAGCTCTCCAACCATTCCTCTCCCAGCCTGTAGCTCTGCTTGGGGTTATTGCGCCCCAGGTGCAGGACCCGGCACTTGGCCTTGTTGAACTTCATGCAGTTGACCTCAGCCCATCGGTGCAGCCTATCCAGATCCTCCTGCAGAGCCTTCCTACCCTCGAGCAGATCGACACACGCACCTAGCTTGGTGTCATCTGCAAACTTACTGAGGGTGCACTCAATGCCGTCATCCAGATCATTGATGAAGATGTTAAAGAGGACCGGCCCCAGCACCGAGACCTGGGGGACGCCACTAGTGACTGGCCTCCAACTGGACTTGGCTCCATTTAGCACGACTCTTTGGGCCGGGCTATCCAGCCAGTTTCTAACCCAACGAAGCGTGCGCCAGTCCAAGCCAAGAGCAGCCAGTTTCTTGAGGAGAATGCTGTGGGAGACGGTGTCAAAAGCCTTGCTGAAGTCAAGGTAGACCACATCCACAGCCTTTCCCTCGTCCACCCAGCGCGTCACTTTGTCATAGAAGGAGATCAGGTTCGTCAAGCAGGACCTGCCTTCCATAAACCCATGCTGACTGGGCCTGATCGCCTGCTGGCCCTTCAAGTGCCGCATGATGACTCCCAAGAGGATCTGCTCCATGAGCTTCCCTGGTACTGAGGTCAAACTGACCGGCCTGTAGTTCCCCGGGTCTGCCCTCCGGCCCTTCTTGTAGATGGGCATCACGTTTGCTAGCCGCCAGTCAGCTGGGACCTCACAATTTTCATATGTGAAAAACGTCCACTTTTCAGGGTATCCCAAAATGCCAAGTACTTTATTTTCGAATTTCTCTGCTTAAATCAGAGGTTGTGGGAAGCTGCTTCCAGCACTGGTTTGACTGAAATTTGAGAAAGTGTGAATTACCTCTTCCCATTCTCCATTCCCTCCTCTACATCTCCACAGTCTCTTGTTCAATGCACTCTGCAATTGTCTTAGGAGGAATTAAAAGAAGCTCCTGCCCTCGCGCCTTTATAACTAAATGAATACTGTATGTGAACTGTTCTTTAAGAATACTTTATTTACCAACTCGTAAAGAAAGCTGACAAAAAAATCAGTTACTTCATTTAATCTCTTCTGAATTTGTGGCTGTGCAAATCTTCAGCAATGCCAGCTTAGAAGCCAGGTTAAACACAAAAGACCAGACAAAACAGATCTCTTTCCTCATTTAACACAGCAGGGTAATAGCATCACATAGCAGACTTCCATTTTCTCTTTTTCTTTCTCCCTGTGTTTTCATGTCCAGTCACTGATGCTTAAATTAATTTTTGCTGACAGCCTGAACTCCTACTGCTTCCCATGCCTTATTTGCTCTGAATTATATGAACTTTCTTACGTATGGATGGATATGTATCCATTTTAAGATAAACACAGGTTCCCTTCCCTAGCAAATCTCATGTGGTTCTCAAGAATACCTTTCAAGAAAATCTAACAGAGTCTGGAGTATGGCATCTCTTTTCTTCACACTGTTTGAGAAAATTGAACACTCTTCAACATTCAGGTTCAACACTTACCAACAGCCACTGCCAGAGCTAACTAATGGGTCACTACTGAACATGCCAGGAGCAAAAGGGTGCAGTCAAAATCCCAAAGAAGGGCACTGAGCAGCTTTGTGGCCAGTGCTATTATAGAGGATCCTGAAGAAATAACAGTATGGGATGTACCATCTACTTACTGTTTCATATTACTCTGTTTTCTTGTATTTATCAGGACAAATTTTCTGGCAACTTACACCAGATAATCTGGTCTAAGAAAAGGTTACCAACATCCCACAGCTGGGTAATCTGACATGAACAAACTTTAGTACTTGTGTAATTATTTTTTTTGTAATCAATACTTAGAGTAGTTTTGATTTTCTTTTTCTTTTTTTTTTTTTTCTTTTTTTCTTCCATAGAGTAGTCTATGTTTTTTCTCTGCAGAATTTGGGTTTATCAACAGCTTCAGTAGTGCTGGCTGCCTAGTCACTTGTAAGTAGAGATAAAATGAGTGAACCCTCCAAGGAAGCACAGGGCTCTTATTAAAAGATGAGTGGAATGCAAAGGAAACCAGTAGATAGCATGTTTTTACAAAATTAAAATCATACTTTTTGCATCTACTCTTACAATCAGCAGAAGCAGTGTTATTTTCATTTATGGAAATTTTGAGATGAATCACAATCATTAATTTATTTTCCATTTGAAAATAGAATATCCTGGACAAAAACAAATCGTTTGAAATCATTTATAAATGAGCTAAATAATACAAGTCCCAGCTAGGGAAATATGATGTTGGGAGTTGAAAAATTAGTATTGCTTAATACAGAAATCAGCTCTTGATAGCAACAGTCCACATCTTAAGCTCTGTGGAGACCAAGTCAGCTACTCTCTGCTAAGTACTTCCAAACTAGCATAAATTATCTTAATAACAGTGTTTAAAAATACCATTGCTGATTATGAAGCATCCACAAAAACATGCTCAATCTTGAGGTTCCCATTCTTACGGCAGTTGTTTCTAGTGATGTAACTAAGCAATTTTTATTAATGTACTGCTCATCTATTTGCAGATAATTATCCAGTTTGGTTCACCAAATTTTAAAGAATTTAAATTTTTGCAAATTTGCTGATGAACACATGGCAAAAAATACTAGAACCAGACCAAAAATACAACATGCATTTTGAAAAAAAGTGAAAATGTGGGAGATCCTTCTCAGCTAAATATCGTAAGCAATTTATAAGCTAGAATAGGGGTGGGTGATTTTTTTTTTCTTTAGAACAAAGTAATGGCATAATTTCATCATTACCACAGGGAAAGCGTTTAAAATGGAAGAACTAATAGCTATTAGTTCTCCTCAATTCAGTCTAACAGATGGACAAAATAATTTAGATATTAATTGATTATGAGTCAATTGTGCTTCAGGGTTAGAAACATTCAACACTGAATTTTCTTGTAACTTGGAAATTAGTTATATTTCAAGGCAGCCTAGGTAGGCTAATGCACTGGCTGTGTCTCCATTTACTGGTGAAAAGGAAGGAGGCAGAGCAGCTCTGCCACTCAGGCTACATGACTTTGGAGGAAGAATTGGATTAGAAATAGTTTTGTCAAATCTTATCACCCCTTTAAGTTAATCCTCTCTAGCTGTCATTTTTCTTCAAAAAGGCGCTCAACCTGTGGCCGTCAACTACATATTAGTTTTGCAGATGTTCAGAGAGGGCTTTTTATAACACCTACATGAATCAGCCACATTCAGCTCCATGGAAAATAACATACTTTAATATACTGACTGTCTCTATCAATGTGCATATAATAGCTTTGTTACATTGTTTCATTAATGTGTTTTATAGCTTTTTTTTTTTTTTTTTTTTTTCAATATAATTCTGGCTGGCTGGTTGAAGCAATTTGCTCTCCATGGCAAGACATTTGTCTCAGGAGGAACACAACAGAGGTGTTTATAGTGAAGCTATAAAAGCAGGGAGGAAGGATAAGCAGTAACCAAGACTATCAGATCCAATTAAAATCTCTGCTATAATAAAAGCAGAATATAATCAACCGTGATAGCAATTTAAGAAAACAGGAGAAATAACAGCCAACCCAAACAGAAAAAAAAAAAAAGTTATTAGTTACTAGATCTTTAAAAATCATGGGAACTCATCCTCTCAATTATTTATTTTAGTCAAGAGAACAGCACACCCAGCAACAAACAAGGTCCCAAAGAAGAGAATGGCAATGAGCAAGTCATTAAATGCCATCTACATTAACAGAAAGAAATTTATAGGAACACATAACCAAACAGTTGTCTGCACAACAGCAAACAAGTTGCTCATAAAGTACATCTTACATCTTCTACTCAGTATTTAAATGAAAGAGTTTTTTTTTTCTTTTTTCTTTTTTTTTTTTTTTTGTCAGATGAAATCACTAGCAGTTTAACTATAGGTTTTCTCAACGTTTGCAATAAATTACTTATGACACTGTAATCAAACTAGACTCGTGAATTGTAATGTACCAAGCCTCATGAATCTGGACTGAAACTTACAGTTTGAGATAGAAGGAGAATTAAGGATAGATGAAGAGATTTAGATCATAAGTTGGTTCTAAAATTTCAAGTAGAAAGGTTCAAATCGAGAGTACTGCTCAAAGTTTACATCCAGCAGGGAATTTTTCTTGTTTTACAATACTGAGGGATGAGGCATTTTATTGTGTAACTACTAAAACGACAATAGTGTAAATATTTGTACCCATAACAAGACACAGAACAATTACAGTCATGCACATTGTTAAGTATACATGTATATAATGAATGTACTTTTTGAATTATTAACAAAATAAGTTCTGCTTTTAGAAATAAAAATCATAAACACTAAAAAATGAAAAGAAAATCCAGGAAGAAGATAAATGCAGAAATAAGCAGGATTGTTGGACACGGTGACCCCAGAGGCCCCTTCCAACCTCAACTGTGCTGTGATGCATCATAAAATAAACAAATGCTCCAGTTCATTTGTGTTGTGGTTTTTTTGGTTTGTTTGTTTGTTTTGACAGACCCTTCATTGAGGCTCTCTTTGTACCATCAGAAGCACAGAAAGCTTACAGAGCATAGATAACTATGGTATATTGGCGCCATTAGACTTATAACATCAGGCAGGCTTTTGTCTCACTTTTCACATCACATAAACATGGGAGGCATAGCTGGTTGCAAGATAAGCAAGCCTGTATTCTGGTTCTCCCTAGCTGCTCTGATTATCAATTCTAATTAAGAAACAGGACCAACATGCAGCCAACCCAAACATACCAGCTGTGCTCTACACTACTGATCCACTACCTTACTTCTCGGGAACAGCAAAGGTAAAACCCTAGTTCTAAAATCCTTATCAGTGCAAAGGACCTGTAGATGGCTGCCTGCTCCATGTTATTCTTTAAGGCAGATCTAGACACTCTGTGTTGGAAGAGATTTCCCTTGATGTTTTCTCTTCATTTTAGGTAGTAAAATAAACCATATTAAGTACAGCAAGAGCTGCATGCTGCCCTCAAGTATCCTATCACTACACTGTGAACCTTAATTTCACTCTCCTCCTGATGCTTTACTGAAAATACAGAAACAGAATGGATTGCTTCAGGTTATGGTCATGGTGACGATGCATGTGATACAAATCCCTTTGAAGCTAACTTATTTCAGCTCTAAAAATCCTTCCTCTCTCATTTGCCTATGACTAAAATGTCTCATCTTTGAACTTGTGCCTATGGCAAGCAGGTGCATAGAAAAGCTATACCAACATCACTCCATTCATCAAGAGTTGGAAAATGACGGATGCTTTCACATCTCGTCATTCATCAGCTGAACAGCCTATAGTAAAGGCTACAGAAGCAGAAAAAGTTGGGAAATTGGACTGAAGAGTAAATCGAAGATTTGCTCATATTTTAACTGAAAGGTAAAAATCTGGAAACCTCAAGGACCCCTGCTTCCCTTCTTGCAGGTTAAAAAAAAAAAGTCACAAAAGAATCTTCTGCTACATTTAAAGGATGAAAGTTGCGACATGTTCAGCATACTGAACAGTAAAGGGATTTGGAAGATCGTGAGAACTAAAAAAATCCTTTAAGACTCTAGCTCAGTTTGCAGCTATATACTGTGTGTTTAATACTATAGAAAGAACAAAACAACAACAAAAAGGAACATATTTAATTAGATTGTGAGTAACAGCAAATTACAGTGGGGCATGCTGAATGGGATTTTTTCTTTTTTTTTTCACCACAAGCTCTGCGACATAGAGAATGGACTCTCAAATAAGCAAGTGCTCTTCAGAACAGTGCTGGTCTAAAAAACTCAAACACACTTTGAAAAAAAAAACTGTTGAGAAAGAAACCCTTAAATAGTAGAGCATTCAGCTTACTTACAAGAAAAATATAGCAGAAAACATAGTCACTGACATTGTAAGATTTGGTTTTAGCCTCTGAAGATCATCTCTTCTAGCAAAACTGAAGTCCTGTCAGAAGATTGGGGGCTCAGATTTACAAGATTTTACAGAGGCATCCATGGCAAACAGGAGCTAACAGCTGATCTACAAGTTCAGCTGTGCCACAAATAGAAGCAGGGTACCACCTAGCACATGCAATTAAAGAATGCCCTAGATGATATGGTCTTCTCCAGAGCTGGTTATATATACTTGATATTTATCTGGAGTCTTCCATGTTTTCTGATGTATGTAAATCCATTCATGACTGAACAAACAACATTACTATTTGCTCCCACAGAAACCCACCAAAATTTGGCAACAGATTTCAGTGGAAGTAGCATCCAGATCCACCACTCTGATCCTTACCTTCTATTTTCAACTGAATTCCTTTCATCTCTTAACTATATATCACATTTTTCTCTATTTTTCTTTATTAATAAATAGAACAAAACACAGCCAAACACTGAAGTAACATGTAAAACTTGATGCGAACAGCATCACAGAAAATGATTAAAAAAAAAAAAAAAGAGAGAGAGGTCCACGGACCTTGGACACACAAAGGCTGAATAAACCTTGTGGATAAGAAGTTGAATAGACTGTCTTAATTCACAGTACATGATTTGCTTAAAGAAATAAGCCTGCTTAGATAGCTATGTAACACTAAAGCAAATCCCCATCTCTGATCTAGGAGATCTGATTTGCAGCACGATCAGATCTGAAGCTGAAATCTGGTAAAACCATGTCACTACATAAAAAAAGCTTTATTTTTTGAAACACTTAAGGTTAAATTTCCTATTATTTCCAACAGATGACAATAAAAAGCAGGACGGCTGCCACAAGGAACAATGTAATTTCACAGAATAAGTGTTACTACTTGTGCTATACACAGTAACCATTAGAAAAAATAACACAGAGAAGGTTCAGTAACAACTCATTTTAAAATTATATTTGCTCTATAAAGACTCATTTTTGTCTTTCACTTGCATACTACTTCACTTGCACGACAAGAAGTTTGGAAATGTTCTCACCTGTTTCTCAAAGAGGTCACTGCCCTTCTCACACATGGTCCTCGTTTTGCAAAGCAGGCTCAACATGAGGGTGGTTTCCCTCTCCCCTTTCCTAATGGTTTTGAAATGCCTTCCCACCAAGGCTGGCATGGGGACAGAATTTTTCTTGTCCCAGAGTCCCTGTTCTTTTGCTAAATCATCAGGTGATTTTTCCATCTTTTTGTCTAACACTTGACCCTGGACTTTTGCGCTTTTGCTGAGCTTGCATCCCATTCATTTTCCTCTTCCCCCATATAGCTTTTCACATCCTGGAAGTTCATCACAGTTCAGAAGAACACATGCTAAATAAATAAATAAATAAACAAAAAGCAAACAAGCAGCATACTGTTCACATCAGTCACCAGCACTACTGTAGCATAACAATTCCTGTATTAAAGGGTTGGTTGTCAGGTGCTTTCCAGTAATAATAAGTTTGGATAGGAGTATTTTGCTTCATGTATGGGACCTAGATGATTATTTGTGGGTTCAGAAATACCTTACCCTACTGAAAACTGAACAAGTCACTCCCAGATCCCTGGCATAGGATTTTTTCATATTCTTCCATAAACTCTTCTGGGGAGTAGTCCCAATCACTGCTAGCTCCATGCATCCCCAGTCTGTAGCCCAACAGATATCCCTGTTTAAGCAGGATTTCTCTCCATCCTCTGGGCTCAAAGCAATGAACGACATTAGAGAATTTGGCTGGTCTCTCCCTCTCTCTTTATATTAATCCTACAGCCAAAAAGGTGAGAGAAACCTCTCCACTTTCCAAGTGTCCCTGCCTTTTCATGCCCCACAGAGGACAAATTAATATGCAATTTTTTTATTATTATTATTATTTTTTATCTCCATGGTCAGAACAGTCTGTTTACATCCTAGTCTCCATTTTCTTGTGTATACTAGCAGAGATCTCATCTCTGCAAGCTCCAGAGATAAAAAAGCTGGAGCGAAAGAAGGGATCAGCTAAAACCCAACACAAAAGGCAACGCTTCTTAAATCAAACAAGCAAAATACCAACAAAACAAAATAGAAAGCTCAAACCCAGCACGCTCTTATTTAAAAATAAATATTTCAGTGAGTCAGAGCAAAGATAAATTCTACCACAAGGAATCTCTGATTTGCAGACTGCCTATTTACACAAGCTTCTGTCTATTTACCCTGGAAAAGTTGTTACTTGCATAGTAATCAAGCCCACGCTTACTACAGCTGTTGCAGAGTGAATGAACCCTCTTCTCAGCTAAACAATGAGGGGGTTCAGCCAAATTCAGTCGTCCAAGAAGAAGGGACTGAGAAGCAGAGACTATATGATGCCTAGGGAGAGAGGCTGACATCTGACTAGGCAACTTAAATGCATCTCCTGGGCAGAGAAGCTATAATATATTTTTAAACAAAACGAAACAAAATGCTTGTCTACATGTGCATTTGTTTCTTATTAACTCCGTATGTTTTGTGTTCTAATTCCATTACGTTAAGCTGAATTACAAGGTTAGACTGATCAGGCACAAGGCACAGTCTTTGGAATAAGCATGTCCACACTTGGGTTGTGTAGGAAGGCATGTCTTAACCCAGTGGCCATCCATATGCTTTGTCACTTCTTTGTCCAGAAGGTACAGCTTCTTCTTCAACTGCAAATTAACAGATTTTGACTATCCTTTGGCAAAGCTATCCCAGCTAATTTCTTCTTGCACAGGCACTGATCTGGGGATGCAGCTGTTGGGAAGGGCAGTTTGATCCCCCACACCAAGAGACACAAAATATAGGCAGTAATGCCCTTCCATTTCTGTAACACTGAGAGGCTTTCACCAAAATACTTGCTGGCAAAACCTGTAATGTAGCATCTGATACAAGACTCTCTGTTTGAACCTTACTCACAAAAAGATGACAATGACCTTTCCTGACAGTCATGCCAGGAAAGGAGAAATCACAGTCTTACTTTATTTTAGAAGCCAATGCCAAAGTGAGAACTCTAAAAGAAATCGCTTACATTCTTGGCAATATTGGACATTGTTTTAGTTATACAGTTTTTATTTATTTTTTAATATTTTAAAAGCTCAGTGCCTGCAACCTCAAAATATGACAATAACTTTCTTACTATGCTTCTGTTTGTAAAAATAAATGATGCTAAAGCAAATGTATTTTCTTTAGAAGAGTGTTTTCCTTTACGAACAACGCAGGAGTTTTGTCTCATTGAGTTGTTGTAGTTAGAGACCTGAATCCTTCTGCTTTCAGGTTGAAGTATGAAATATCTAACAATGCTACTTGTTGAAAAATAAGACATCTGTGACTTGGTTGATAAAAACAGTGCAGAACAATCTATAACGTTCACACAAATTGTTTACATCTTATAAGTCACAGCAAACATTTGGATAGTGCAGCAAACACTCATTATTCAAAATTAGCAAGCTTGAGTGTGTAACGAGGACAGCAGAATGCCTAGCCAAAAAAAAAAAAAAAAAAAGAATCAAACCTATCCCCTACCTATCCCCTAAAAACTTTTCTAAGTAATATTCCTAAAAGTCTCTTAATTGAGACTACATACACACAGTTTTTTGAGCCTGAATTTCTGAAGACCTACATAACACAAAAGTTGAAAAATAATAAAAAAGAATAATAATAATAAAAAGAAGTTACAAATATATCCTAAGGAAATTATTGTAGAGAGAAAGTATATTTCAGTGGAACAAAAAAAAAAAAAAAAAAAAGGTACTTTCAACCACAGATTGAATGTCAACACACATTAAAAAGTAAAATGAAATAAAATTAACAGGAGAAATATTGGTGTTGTTTGAAGAGAACTACGCCACACATTTAAAAGATAAATTATGCAAGTCATAGCCAAATGCTCTGCACAAGTCTTCCATCTCTAAACCATGATGAGATTTTTGAAAACTGTGCATGCTGCCTGCAATTTTTGTTTAAATATGTAAGCAGAACATTAGTTTATCTTCTAACATTCCTCAGTCAGATCCAATCCTTCATGCATTCCACTACCTGACTACTACTCAGTTGTAAATAACAGATTATTATCCAGCTGTAAAGTTGGCTTTTTTTTTTTTTTTTTTTTAAAGCAATGGATGCAAAGAGCAAGGAAATAGCAGTGCAATATCCATGAGCTTGAAAAAAGGAGTTGAAGGGCTAATTTTTCTGTGTATTTCCTAACTGCTTTTGTTCATGCAGAATATAGTTATATTGCTTTGTAGGCACATTTACGGGCATAAAAAAATACCCATAAATGATTATCTAAAAGAGAGGTTATTTAAATATTTAAAAATAAATAAATACGAACAAACTGAACCTTTTGACAGATGGTTGCTGACTTTATAAACCGAGTAAGAAGTTACCACTGCTGAACACATACCTCTGTTATGAATGACTTGGCTGTGGAGGGGTTCATCACAAGAATAGCCCGTCGCAGAGTGTCCCGGTAGCGGTTCAGTTCTTCTATTCGCATAGTGGAAAAGAGCCCTGTGATCATTTTATTGATGTTGTTTTCTACTTTCTGCAATGCTACATCCATTCCCTGCTGAGATACTTTGTCCAAAAACTCTTGTATTCCACGGATATCTAGGAAAATCAAAAGCCAAGCAAGATGTTAATTGGTAAGTGGAATAAAAGACACAGAAGGCCATTCAGCTTCTCTCACAAAAAAAATGTTTTGTTCAGTATCAGGTAGACCCCTCTGGGCTTTAACTTAAAATTTATTGGAGCTCTTCCCTGAGCTATGCTTGTGGCATTTTTTATAGTACTAAAACACAAGAAACAATGGCTACACACCAGCTCCAGTCCAAAAGAACAACTAAAAATCAAACCAATACATATTTCTAGCAACTTTCCTAATTTGCTCAGTCAACCATCATGTTAGTTTCATAAAGGAATTTCATGCTAAAATCCATAAGTAGCGGTGAAGTGGACTGCAACTTATAGTGCTTCCTCTGACTAAGGGTCGTGAGAGACACTTAAAAGTGGGAGAAGGGGAAAAAGTAGATTCTTTTTGTTGCTGGACTCAAAATTATGTTACCCACAGAAACACTATGTAGCTTCAACTAAGTGAAGCTCATTAAAAAGTCTTAATGTCATTCTAAATTGCACAGTTGTTTATTTCCTTGAAAAACAAAACAAAAGCCAGACAGTTGCAATGGTACCGCCTGCTCTACTCTGATGCTGCCACCACTGGCTGAATTTAAGTCTTCCATAGCTTACTGCTCTAGTGGAGCCTTCTGGCTCATGCCAAGTAAATCCTTCTTCAAAAGTGAGTCAGACAGGGAGATCTGGGCCACAAAATGCTAAGTATTTTCACCACCACCACCACCTTACAATATCTTTAGTGTTCCCTGGACAGAAATGGCTGGGTGCTCTCACATTGAGATATTACCCTCAGGCTGGCTGAAGCCTTTTCCATTACTGAATTTCATAGCTAAGAGTGAAAAGGGGTAGTTTTTGTTTTCCCCCCTCTTTTGAATGGCTTCATTGAAGTAAAAACTAGAATCTTCCAATTTAAAATCTCTCAATGACTTCCCAAGTCAGAGCAGGATCTCCTGGGCCTCAGGGAAATCCTGAGGAGTCCTCCCTTTCTGACCCACATTCAGCACTGCAGTTTCTAAATCTTTTTTATGTAACCAAGCCACCAGCTCCCTGATGTGCAGTCACTCAGACCCGCTCTCCCTGAGGACACAACAGAACATCCTTCCCTCCCTGGGCACCAGCCTCCTGCAGACCAACCTGATCCCATTTAGAGGAACAAGATGCAGCCTGAGACAACATAACAGATATTGTTGGGCACAGGCATTAGGGGCATGGTATTCGATCCATCCCTGGAGGACTGCAGTCTCTGCTCTGCCTCCCTCCTACAATCATGGTGCTCTAACAGCGCCTTGTCTGGATCACTCGCTTTCCAGGGAAGTCACACCTGAGGCCATGGACTGATCACACCTCTTTCTTCAGGAAACATTTAGTATCTGAGAAGGCTTCCAACTAGATTTTCTCAAGTGCTTGCTTGCTCTGAGGTCTTTCCTCCTTCTCCTATCTTCTTCTCCCACTCCCTTGTTGATTTAATCATCCTGTGGAATGGGAAACCTAAAAAGCATTCATGCTACAATGAACTCTCACATGATATGGGAGGGCTGCAAAAGCTTGGAAAATCAGAGCAGACTAGAGGGATGCCTGAACATGGCAGACTGTGAGCCCCAGAAGAGATGTTACACAAACAGCCACAAGCTCAGGCAGGAAAGGGCTCTCAGATGACCCTTAGGGCGGCCTATTTTGCAGGAGCTAAAAGTGATACCGTGCTGGCACATTGTGATAACAGCTCAGGGCAACCCCATGACAAACCACAGAGAATAGCAGAGCACATTGCTGTTGTTTTATTTTATCAGGACTGCAGTTACTACATTCTCATAGGAGTACACTGACAGGCAATGGCCTTTAGAGGGACTGAAGTCCATTTTAAGACTACAAGAAATAATGAAAATCAGCCCTTTTGAGAAAAATATTGTGAGAAAACCTTTTAAATACATTCCCCAAAAGCTGCCTAGACCCCAGGAGCCTCCCCTAGCCTTTGAGGCAGCAGCACTCCCAGAGCTCAGCTGCTCTGTGGCAGTCCTGTGGATTCACAAAAGGTCTGGGCTGCAGGGGAGGATGATGTGTTTCCCCCCTCCTTGCCCCCAGCAAAGCATCCACAACACGGCAGAAAAACCTGTGTGAGACACCCCTGCAGAGATTAAGGAGGTATCACATATGGATTTAGCATGGAAAATGTGACTGGGAAAGTACAAGAGCAGAGCAGCTGCAGAGCAGCTAAGGCCTGGCCGGTGACTATGGCAGATGAACCCTACGTGGTCAGAGGAGACTAACAGCAATATTGCGACACCCAGACATGATGAGCCTGAGGGGAAAAGCTGAAAATACCCGAGCTAGAAGTCTCTGTGCTGACTGCTGGAAGAACTCTACTAAAACTAAAGGCAAGCTTTCCTTTTTTCCAACCTTAGTCAATGCTCTTTCTGTTTACCTATGTGTTTATAGACTGGGGGGGAGGCAACACACTCTGAAGTTTAAAGGTGCTACCAAACACAGGTGATGGTGCCCTTTGATTTCAGGCATGGGCAAAATAAGGTAACTGAGAGGTTCTGGGTTTCAGAGAAATCCAGTGGCACAGTCAAAAAGATCTGAGGCATAGAAACACATTCCCATCTTGATCCACTTATTTTTGGAAAAAGTAGCATAGGGAAAACAAAGTTCAGTTTCCACGGTAAAGAAAATGCTCTGCAAAGATGTTCCAGCTAAAGAGCATTACAAGCAGCCACCCTTCTCAGGCAACAGATTCCCAAAGCCACTTCCAAATATGAAGACCTGGCCATCTAACAGCTTAGAGCCAAGCAGCCCACAAAAGTAATTCAACAGCCTTAATCTCAGAAGTCAGTCTGCCACCACCAGAAAGTTGGCTCTTTTGCCTAGAGCTCTAAAATACTGCAAACTGGACAGAAATTTAGGCTAGAAACAGCATTCAGCACAGCAACACCAGCCTTCAAAGACTGCCGAAACACCAGCATTACTAAAGTATTACACTTAAGAATAGTTTAAAAACAAATAAAATACATGCTTACCCTAAAAATAAAGTTCTATAAGAGAATCAGATACCAATTACAGCTTCTGTTTAATATCTAAATCAGGAAAATTAAAATCAGTCTAATCAGAGATGTTAGATTATTATTTTTTTTTTGGCACTGTAAACACCAATTTAAGAAACAACAAGATTATTTGAACGGCTACAAATATGCTTTGATTTATGCAAATGATAAAATAACTTCTTTCTACTTCAACTCCTTCATTCTGAAGTTCCTGTGGCTTCAGGACTCTGTGAATTATTTAACAACCAGACAAATGGAGTAAGAACTGGATTAAAAACTGTCGGAGTCCAAATTAATGAAGTATACTGAGCATATGGAGATTGGACCTAGATATACCATCAAAACACTCAGGGAGGAAATGAATTTTGTAGGAAAACTTTTATTAAAATTTAAATTCTATAGCATAAATCTATATATTCTTCTTCGATACCAGAACATGGAATGTAGATACCAAAGTTTTATCTGCCCTTTCAGAACAAGAACATTGAACTTGACCATAGTTTATAAACATGCTGGAATTATCGACTGATATTCTGTATAATCTGCATTGTCCCAGAAACCAGATTATGGGGTCAAATTGTTTTGTTTGCCATGAGTATCTGCAAATATAAACACTAAAGAAACTGTAGTGAATGTTCATTGAGTGAAGGGACAAAAGTGGCAAAGGCCCAGTAGTATTCTGAAGTTCTGCATTTATCAGGTGGTCATGTCAACAGTGTTGTACCAGTGCTTGTAGGAAAATAGTAGTGTCCTAATGGAAAGGACACCAAATCATGTTGTATAAAACTTCTTGACTAGTTCTGCCATTGGCGTTGGTAAAACACAATGCCAAGGACAGGAAACAAATACAGACTCTGCTGTACTTCAGCCTACCCAGTAGAAAAATGGAGATACTGGTGATGCTCACCTGCTGCTGTGAAACAGCAGAGAGCACAAAAACACCCTGCTATTTAAATGCTTTTTAAATCACGATGGTACTTCCAATATTTCATCAGCAAGTCACTAGCAATGATCATATTCAAAGTGCATGCCAAAGAACAGATGCTGCCACTGAATGGGCAGCATTATCTTTCCTGCGTGGATTGTCTGAAAGTGGCACATTTCCACACTGCACTGTGGAATCATCTTTCTAATAGATAAACTCCTTCTGCAGAAAAATCTGGCAAGCAACCTGTGGCACAGATGGCTCCACTGTGGAGACACAGAACTGTTCATGTCTGGGACACAGGTGTTTCTCGCCCTGAATTTGCTAGCCAACCTGTTGCCCAGCCAGGAGACACATTTCTATTTTCTATGTAAATCAGATGAATCACAGCCATTTCCAGAAATGCAGAAAAGCTGCCCATTATCACCAGTATTAATTATTCTCCTTACTGATTAAAGTCAACATTACCGTAGAGAAACAGATTGATGCTAAAGCCAAAGCTACCTCCTCCTCCTCCCATCTCAGTGTCATTGTTAGTTAAATTACCTTCTCTGTTTTTTACTGTATAGCCATCACTTCAACTCTACACATGCATGCACAAGAACGTGGTACCATTCTGCAATCAGATATTCAGCATCAGCTATAAGAGTTAAACCTGGCTGGAAATTGACAAGAAACATTACCAAATATTCTCCTTTCAAACAAACTTGTGGCTGATGTCAGACATTGTGAAGTTTGCTTGGAAAAGTTCAACAAACAAGGAAGCAAAATTTATTTGTGTGGGTGAGTGCAAGACCCATGGCCTCCTACTCTCTGAAGGTGTGACTGATACATTCAAATGCCACTTGACGAGTCAAGCTGAGATGTGAATCCAGGTG
This sequence comes from Anas platyrhynchos, assembly GCF_047663525.1. Taxonomy (NCBI): domain Eukaryota; kingdom Metazoa; phylum Chordata; class Aves; order Anseriformes; family Anatidae; genus Anas; species Anas platyrhynchos. The sequence continues at coordinate 13,205,463 of NC_092590.1, forward strand.
TCAGCTTTACCGCAGGCTGGTCATTACTATCAGTTAATGAGGAGGTGAACTATGAAAGTTCACAGCAAACGATATGCAAGCACCTAAACCCATACAGTCTGTTCACTGAACATCTTTTGGGTACTTGAGAGAGACCTTAAGATACAGGTAAGCATCTTAAATACTATTGCAGAGCATTCTAAGAGCAGAGTTAAGCGTCCTTCGAACTATGGGTCCAATACCTAAATCTTGACTGCCCAACCTGACAGAAACACTTGGACCTCACCTAGCACAAACAGTAGCACCATTTAATGGAAAGCCTGGCAACTTTATGGTAGGAAATATGCACAAGCAGGCAGATAGGGAGAGTAAAGTAGCCAGTATTTTCAGTAGATCATGAGATTTAAAGTCCAGAGCTTTCCTTGACACCAGATTTACAAGGGCTGTGTCTTAGCTCTCTTTGTACTGAGGTCACTAGACTGTATATGTGACACACCTGAAACAAGATGATTCCTGACTTCCACTGTTTGATCTTAGTATCAAGTAATAAAACATACTCTTTCAACAAGTTTCTTCACTGCTGGATTGCATAAGTTACCTCTTCCATTTCTGTTTCTATACCAATTTCAGTGGGAGCAAGTCCCTTGTTCTGTCTTGAGGACAATCTAATGATTAGGACACCCTAGTTCAAGATAGGCTGAGGCATCTCATACAGAAAAAGCAGCTTTTGTATGTATAAGTAAAGCTTTTATATTCCATACAAAATGAACAGCAAACACTAAATGAATACCTCATATGCCAACTATGTATTACTCCTATTAAAAATGAGAACTCTTTAGGTTAGAAATAGATACAAATTTTAAAAATAAATTTTCACATCATGCTATAGCCAAAAGAGAAAGATAGCCCTAGTCACAAACAGCAAAAAAATTAATCCATCCACTTTTACCATTGTATACCACTTAAATTACAAGGCACTTGCTGTTGCTGAGCACTTCGGTTATCTCAAACTTGGTTTACAATCATTAGCTCATCCTCCCTCTGATACCATTTTAGATCTGAGAACATTTTCCTTGCAGTACCCAGATGATAAATTCCATCTGATTCAGCTGTGGCAGTAAAGGTGAATGCACCTGTCATAAATATTCACTGGCTGATTTACACAAAAGACCACTTTATTTGTACAGTTGATGAGAAAAGCCATTGTATAACAAATGGCACTGTTCAAATTCTTATCAAGAAAGCTTTGTAAGTTGAGAGCAGTGATTCTTCCTTACACAATGATGGCTAACATGACAGCAACTATTAATTATGGAAATGCACTGCACACAAGGGAGATGTGCGGCTCTGGCTGGACTCTGACTGTAGCACCACTCTTAAAGCCTTGAACAAAGCATTCACACTGCTGTATTTGTGTTTATGTTTATTAACATGCTTGAGGTCTAGGCTAAGAAAAACAACAATTTAACATGATGATTCAATAATAATTCAATAAATTCAATAATAGACCTTTATCCTACTTTAACAGCAGTGGAATTCCCTCTCATTAGTCAGGTTATATGTAACTCAGTGAACCTCCAAAGTAAAAGAAACAAAAATAAACAAACAAAAACCAAACACCTAATGTGGTAGTTTTACTCAGATGGGCAGCCAAGCTCCACTACAACTGCTCAGTCACTCCCCCTCCTCAAAGGGAAAGGGGGAGAAAATACGATGCAAAGGACTCAAGGGCATTATCTAATGTGGGGCAGCTTCTGGATCCTTCTCACAGAAGCTACCCCTATGGCCCCCTGCTACCAAAACCTTGCCACGTAACCCCCTCACAACACCTACATAGCACTCTCACTGATTCTTATCTGTAATTGGGAACTGAGCACTAGTTCCAACTCATTATAAATACATTTAAGCTCAAATGCCTCATTGCAGGTGGAATACCATTTATACTATTACAATTTTGGGAATATAACAAGTATAGATTATATTTCTCAGGGAAAACTGAAAATGTATAAATGGTAAGAGTGACTTTCTTCCTCCCTTACTTGCAACTTTCTGCAATTTCACACATGCAAAAAAAAAAAAAAAGAAAAAAAAAAGGCATAAAATAAGTTTCAAATTTCTTAATATAATCCAGTTGAGGAAAAAGAAGAAAAATAAACACTGTTTTGGCTTTTCTAAATATATTTCCATATCAAACCATAAGAAGAGCATGTAACACTAATTTTATAGTTTGATATGAGCTATTGTGGCACTACTGAAATGTATAGGAAATCTGTATTTTAAAGGATCCTCTGACTACGCCATTCACATTAGTTTCTTTTTGTTTCATGGCATACTTCAATTATTAAAGATTATACTTCAAATAAGAAAAATCAATACAGACAATCTCAAGAAGCCAAACCAATATTGCAGGAGAGATGCTAACTTTTGTAGTTTTCAAATCCTGCAAGACTTAAGTTTCCAACTGTAGTGATGACTGACAGAAGATTTTTCATTTGAGTTTCTCAGCTTTATAACTGGGAAGAAAGAAAATAAAAAAAAAAAATAAAAAAGGATAAAATAGATAAATAAAATTGAAGCTAGAACTAATCCTTAAGAGTATCAGCTGCTACCTTAGGTTTTTGAAAATAGAACGGGAGCCAGATTGTGATCAACCCTCACTCATGGAGGCTGACAAGCCAATAAATTCTACAGTCACATACTTTTGACTGTATAACCTGCTTTCTACCTCTTCGATCAAATTCTGTTTGACTACAGTTTGCATTAGTGATTTCCAAAAGGCCTTTTTGTAGTTTTCTTTGAGTAAAACATCTTGCAGAGAAATAAATTTTTCCCATCTGTTGCCTCCAAAGATAACAGCTTAGAGCCTAGCGCTGTTTATCTTCAGCATTTACTCTTCTCTTAGAAATTATGCCAAACTTGAAAAATTGTGCTTATATCCTATACAGCTGTACGACACAGCTCTATGCCTAGATACACACCATTATTTAACAGAAATCTATACTTCAGTGTATGATATACTAGCTCTCCCTGTAGGTCCTCAGAACACCTTGTTGGTTTACAGAAGTGTGAGGTACCATACATCTCTGTCCAAGGAGGTGGCAAGGAACAGCGAAGTGACTGACTGTCCTTGCATCCTTTCCTGGTCATAGAATAAGCATGACAGTGTGTGTGATAATCTTACTCAAGACAAATTGTTCTCTGACTGAGCATCAATCTGCTCCTCAATAATTTTTTCAGCTGATTAAAGATTTACACCATGGGCACAGGAATACATTATGAATGGACTGGCAATGTGAGGAACACAAGCCACAATACAGATAAGAATAAGATTTACAAATACTGCAATGAATCATTTCTAGCCTTTTCCATTTTTTCTTGACCGGTTAAAACTGTGTCAGAGAAATTTTCTTTTCAATTTATGAAACCACCTGACTTTTATGACATCATTATGACTAACTCATGCCTCCTTTCTAATGGTGGTATAATTTCTTCAACGTGCAAAATACTCTGATCAAGGGGTTCCTCTTTTGAAAACTGCCCACTTACTTAGTTGCCGAAATATCCACTTTCAAGCTCAATTTGAATACTTTTCAAAGGATACTAAAATTATAAAGTTGAAAGACATTTAGCTAACAGCAGTGGAGAACAGTACAAGAATGAGGTACTCAGAAAGTCTTCCAAATCCAAATAGTATTACAATGTCACTTTTCTTTTTTTTTTTGAAGCTTACAGTCTGCACATGCCCAAATGAAATCTCACACATCTGCAAAACCTCTAGGTAACATATCATTTAGGGAGACATTACACAGATATTAGGAAAACATCTACAGTTTGATTTTGAGCTCAACACTGAAATTCTAGAAACAAAAACTTGATCTTCCTTCCTTATTAACACAACACAGAGCTTGACACAGAGTCAAGCCTTTCAGAGTCAGATTTATTCCATCTTAAAGGAAATCAACTTGATCAAATGATAATCCTTTCTTACCTTTCTACATATTCACTCATAGCTCCTTGAATGTGTTTGCCCTACTATTATCAGTATAAAAAACAAGAGCATGGCCATTGTTCCACAGCAGAAATATTACAGAGTAATTCAGTTAACTCAAAAGTTAAATAATTTAAGGGACAACTAAAATACACGTATATATTCAATTTCCAGTGGTATGTCAAACAGCAAAAGCAAATTATTACACGAGTTCTCACAAACAGCTGCCAACTTGCAATGTAATCGACACATTACAGTTACATGGATGAAAACCACATGTTCCTTTCCTCTTTATCTGGATGACATAATACATACTAATCCAAAAAAAAAAAAAAAGTTCAATAAGAAGCTTGAATTAATTATATGTTTATTGAGGCACAGTGAAGTAAATGAGTACAGGATCTTGGCAAAGAGCCAGATGAGTAATAAACAGTTTTAAGACTGTCTGGAGACAGACTTGAGAATATTATAGTCATCAGGCAGCTGAAAACAGCCTCAGGGTAATTATGAGCATTTGCAATCGATTAAGGAGAGTGTGATTCTTTTATGAATCTTTATTAAACTTGCATTAAAACTTTAAATGATTTGAAAATGTTATGGTTCCAAGCACATCTTTGTCTGTGGTCATCATTTATTTCTTTCTGGAAAATGTTTATGCAGGCAAGTGACAATGAAATTATTTGCTTTATAGGTTCTCAAAGGAGATGCTTAGAATCCAGAGCCCATACCTGCAGGTGGACTCCAGCTCAGAATACCATCCTTTTAACAACCTTCTCTTCACCCAGCTCAGCCTTCCCCGTTCTTTTTTCAGGATCTTTAAAGAACTGTACTCCCATGCTATCTCATTGCACACAATTTAATATATTAGGCTGGAATCAACCATCCTGCTTGGGCAGGGTTGGGGGGAATGCTCTTGTTTAAATTCACAGTTTCACAGAGCTCTTTACTAGCATCCTCAGTATTTACAGATCCCACTGTTCTCCTCATTGAGCTTGTTTTTTATTTTTGGACTTTCCCCCAACTCCTCTGTCAGACTGAGCTTGAGACATCTTTTTACTCATGTGAGCAAGCACCTCACTGCTGCCTTCATCCTTCCCCAGCACAAATAGTCTGAATCCCTCACATATGCTGAGAACTAAGAGGATAAATCCATATGGAAGTTTCTGTGAGAGCTTTCTCTAAGTCTTTTCTACTGCTAACCTCCCTCCTTTCCTTCCAGCAGTTTTAAATTATTTCTTCAACCTCCACTTGCTATGGGACTGCCTCTTTTAACCTCCCTCACACAGTAAATCTGCCTCGTAGCAGCCCTATTTTTTTTCTTTGCAGAAGTTAAAATTAAATTACCACCTAAGTGACTGGTAAATATCCAGTGCCAAATATATGCAGTTAATATGATGTAAATTAACAACAATGCTTGCATACTGAAGGTACGCTGGGTAGAAAAACATAAGGTTAGGCCAGAAATTTGGACAGATAATTGGGGTTTCAAAACTTTTTTTTTTTAATATAAAACACCAAGATTTTAAAATATTACTACCATTACAATAAAAGAGAATAGGAAATAAGGCAACATTAATTCCAAAGAAACAATCTTATTCCCCTAACCTTTCTAGATAAAGGGCAGAATCTTTCTATCTGCTTTGGCACCAACAAAACATTAAAAATAAATGTTTTCAAACAGCTAGACTTTCTCACTTTTATCTTAGAAATGCAGAGATACCTACACTGTAAATTGCACAAAATCCACAATTATGTTCTTGCAGCGACTGTCTTTTTTTTCTTTTTTTTTTCATAAAAAAGTTACTACTACAGGAAAGTATCTATGTATTCCTGGAATATACAGTGAGCTGTGAACTGCCTGAAGAGAAAGACATGAACTGAAAAAGCTTGCCCCTTGTTGATACACCACAGAGATTTAATACATTATTAAATAAGTAAACAATTCAACCATGTTCTGGTATTCTAGGTAAATTACTCTGCTCATATAGCCTGCTCACATTCAGATCTCAAACAATTATTTCATTTGTTTTCTTCTGTGATTTAATACCTTCAAGGTATAAGAGTCTTTTTCGGGTTAATATTTAGGAACTGGCCATAGCAGATGCATGCCTGTAGCGAGCCAGGATTTGCATTATTTGCTGTTACAAACTCAATTTGGACTTGAGACTATAAAGTAAAGATGTAATAACTTGGTTAAGCTTGATCAAAATATTTACAGATGTCAGTGGCTCTTCTCACAAATCTAAACTTAGTGATTTCCAGAGGTATAAGTTATACATTTACATTATCAGGTCTGAAAGTGCCTTTACTGAAAAGGCTGTTGATGGTCACAGGGACAAGTCCAGAGGCTTAGTGTCTCTGTCCATTCCCTACATTTGAAAGAGGGAGATGCAGAGCTACCTTCTGCAGGTGATCCTACCACTTGAAATGAGCAGTAAGTACTAAAAGAATAGAAGCTAATATGGATGCTTAAACGTATTATCCCTTCATTTGTTACTGACAAGACACTATATATATAAAGCCTTTATTAAAATCTTTTAGTGAACTTAACTATGTAAAGCAAAAAAATACTTATTTTTACTGTTATCAAGTGTGTGTGTGTGTGTTTAAATAGCCAACCTAACTACAATTTTACCTGAAAAAATACCTATCAGTTAAAAAATTAGATGTCAGTTATTCCAGAAATGCATTTCTGCATGCCTTCTTTAACATCCAGCTGCCTATGAGTTACTGAAATAATTGTTTCCTCCGAAGACTGACTTTCTCTCTTGGTAAAGGCACTTTAAGTGTACTTGAATCTTCTAGCATTTAGCTGGAAGAAGCGTTAAAATGTTAAAACTGAATATACTTGTCTACTGCTATTCAAAAAGAATCTGGCATTTTTACAAAAGGATAACATCCAGCAAATAACTCTCTGCCCTGCAGAAAGACACATTTCCAGCTATAAATAATACTCTAACTCCCTGATAGTGAAAAAGAATCTATGATAGACTGCAAGATAAAAATCAAAAGCAATTCAATTCATAGGATTAAGAATCTACAATATTTATATATTGACCCACAAATCAGCCACTTTTAAAGGTGCAAGGGATCTGGTTTATCACAGTTACTTACTTTGGACATGAGCATAATTTTACTCTAGGAAAATTTACTGTAAATATGAAACATTTTTTTCACATATTAAAAATATTACTGGAAATTATTTCAGCAATACAACTAATGTATTTAGTAATAAATTGTTAAATTGAATCACTGAGAAATGATTTCTTAATGGAACTCTTCTTGTTGCCAGAACCAAGCCAACAGCACGTTCGTATTTTCTAACTTACAAAAACGTAAGAACAATAGGAAAAATTAAAGGATTAACACATCAAAATCTATATTCCCATGACTTCTCAAGTGCTATTTACTGCTATGCAGGCATCATTTAATGTTACGCTTTCTGCCTTGAAAAGGAAAGATCACTATATGCAAAAAAAACAACTGGGGCAAGAAATAGGTCTGTTTGCACAAGTGTCAGTTCTGCAGAGGACTGAATGATGTATTTAGCTCTAAATAAATGAACAATATCTTCCTTATTATAAGATTTGAATTTAATCCTAATGCAAGTGTTGGTCTCCCACCTACTTTAATATTTAATACTAAATGTTACATTAAAATGTCTAATATAAACTGTTGCAAGCAGCTGAAGGGAGCAAAGCTTCCATCCTGCATTGAAGTCTAGGTCTGTGTGAGCTGAAAGATGAAAAATCAGACATCGCAGTAGATCCTCTCAGGCAAGTTTAGGAATGAGACTGGTGGCTTCTGCAAGGAATTGCAACCACACTTTGTTGTGCTGACATATTGACCACTGGGATGCTTCACCCCCTGGGCCTCTGTCCTGCATGCCTAGTCTTGATTTCTTTCTAAAACAGGCACAGAAGCCAATGTTTCCTTACCCAAGCTCTTTCAGGGTTCTTGGACCAACTCGCTTTTATAAAGCCTAAACTGATCCTGGGCTTGCTTATTTTTTTATATGTTTATGTTTAGTATTTCATATCTACAGACCCATCCCAACAACTTGCTTTCTTAAACATTGCAGTCACCAAATAATTAGGGTTGGATGGGATTTCAGAAGGTCATGTAGTCCAACCTCCTGCTCAAAGCGGAGTGAACACTGAATTCAGAAGTCTCTGCTCTATAATCCATTAACAAGTGATCCCAGCTACTCATTTTATGCCCTTGCTTTCCATCCCACCCATTGTGCAAGCCCCTCTTTGGGCAGTATAGAACTTGGGAAGAAAAACTGTGTCCTGCTAACATACTGGAAATGCTTTGAATATATCAGTAAAATAGCAGGAAAAGGGGATAAAGTGACACAATTTGTTAAGATTTATAATAAGCTCCTGGCAAGATTGCTCACGAGGGACTGCTATGAAAATACTGTCATCACAGGTATGAGGGAAAACTACTGCCATAGATCAAAAACTGGCTAGCAGAATTAAGAACAGGTGAAATACTATGTCAAGCCTAATGATTTCACCTGAAACAGAGTAGTGAGGAATTAGAGAGACATTACAGTATCAGAAAGAAGGAGACAGAGAACAAGTCTCATAGTAACGAGAATAACAAGAGGCCTTGAGTTAGAGATGGTAATCTGAAACTTCGGCTCTCTTGTTCCTTATTAAAAGGGGAGGAGGAGATATTCAATGAAATAGCAGTGTAAGAATGTATAAAGAGACTGAAGGTAGTGTAATGAATATAGAAACTGCTTGTTGCCTTAGGATGGCTTTTCAAATCAGGGAGTTAGCACAATTTAAAAAAAAAACAAAAACAAAAACAAACATTTCCCTTTGCACAGATAACAACCCTACATAGAGTTACACATTAAATTAAAACAAATTGTATTTAATATCTTTCTATTCACAGTATTGGATCCCAACTACAAAAAAAAAAAAAGTCCAAGAAAAACAAAAGCGAAAAAAAAACAACAGACCCCACAAATAATTGGAGAGGGACAGAAGACTGCCTAGTATATACTAAATATAGATTTTTTTTCGCACCTTTTCCTGATGTACATGACAGTAGTCCCTAATTAGAGTCAGTTTACCAATCTGTCTAGTCTGACACTGAGGCGATCGGCTCTGGGGCAGACACACTCTGCAATGGGGAGCAGGGGATCGTGGTGGGCAGGGGGTTCCCTGCATCACGGCAGCTGAGGGAGCCGCCAGGACCCGGCAGCCCTCACGAGGGTGTCTGACAAAGTGTGGGCAGAGCCAGGAGCACCCCCATCTGTCTTACAAAGGCAGCCCCTGGGGAGTGTGAGCGATCAGGAGATCAGCACAGCAGTGTGCAGGAAGGATGCTGAAGCTTGGCCAGCTTGACTAGGGGGCAATGGTATCCACCTGGCAGAAGGCCATGACCTCCAGGAGCTCAGCTCCCACCACAGCCAATGCAGCCTCTCAGAGCTCTGGGGGGAACATGCTGCTACTGAGGTGCCCAGCTGCTGGGTGTGCATCAATTATTTTTCAATGGTGTATCTCAATTATTTTTCAATGGTCACGGGAATACAGAGGGGTCCCAGTTAACTAGAAGTGGGCAAGTGTAGTCCCAATTTTCAAGAAGAGCAAAAAGGAAGATCCCAGCAATTACAGGCCTGTCAGTCTCACTTCAGTGCCTGGTAAAATCATGGAGATTATTTTAGGACGTATCGAAAAACACAGGATAATGCAGTCATTGGTCAGAGCCAACATGGGTTCATGAGGGTAAGGTCATGCCTAACAAGCTTAATTTCCTTCTACAGCAAAATCACCCAGCTAGCTACCTGACCAAAGGAAGGCAGTCAGTGTAATCTTTCTGGATTTCAGTAAAGCTTCTGATACTATCTCTCACACTATCCTTCTGGACAAAATGAGCAGAATACAGTTAGATAAAAGCATAATAAGATGGGTGACCAATTGGCTGACAGGTTTAGCCCAGAGGGTTCTTGTAAATGGGGTTACATCAGGCTGGTGACCTGTCACTACTGGGGTTCCCTAGTGCTCCATTTCAGGACCAGTCCTCTTCAATGTTTTCATAAACAATTTGAATGAAGGACTTGAAGGCTTTTTTGAGCCAGTTTGCAGATGATACCAAATTGGGGGAAGCTGTTGATGCTGTCAAGGGTGGTGAGGCCTTGCTCAGAGATCTGGACAAATTAGAGAGCTGGGCAATCACCAACAATATGAAGTTTATCAACAGCAAGTGCTGAATTCTGCACCTGGGAAGGGGCAACCCTGGCTATACATACATACTGGGCAACAAGATTCTGGGAGCAGCCCTGAAGAAAAGGATCTGGGGGTTCTGGTCAACAGCAAGCTGACCATGAGCCAGCAGCGTGCCTTGGTGGCCAGGAGGGCCACCCTAGGGTGCATCAAGAATGGCATTGCTAGTTGGTCAAGGGAAGGGACTGTCCCACTCTGCTCTGTGCTGGCATGGCTTCACCTTGAGAACTCTGTGCAGTTTGGGGCACCACAGTATAAGAAAGATATTAAGCTGTTGGAAAGCGTCCAAAGGAGGGCAACAAAGACAGTAAAGGGTCTAGAGGGGAAGATGTATGAGGAAGTCGATTGGATTGTTCAGCCTAGTGAAGAGGAGAGTGAGGGGTGGCTTCAAGGTGGCCTGCAGCTCCCTCATGAGGGTATGGAGGGGCAGGCGCTGAGCTCTGCTCTCAGGTGACCAGCAACAGGACCCGAGGGAACAGCTTGAAACTGCAACAGGGGAGGTTCAGACTGGATATCAAGAAAAGGTGCTTCACTGAGAGGGTGGTAAGACACTGTAACAAGCTCCCCAGGTAAGTGATCGCAGCACCAAGTCCGCTGGAGTTCAAGAAGCATTTGGACAGTGCTCTCAGATACATGGTCTGACTTTTGGGTGGTCCTCTGGGGACTCAGGAGTTGGACTTGATGATCCATGTGGATCCCTTCCAACTCAGATATTCTATGATTCTATCACCACAGCATTACTTGTAGCCTATTGAAGTCAGAAAAGCATAGAAGATGGTGGGAAAACTTACTATTCCTCTCATGTCACATCTGGGGAAGATGCATCACTAAATTAGCTACTGGTCTGAAACTTATTCCTTGCAGGCAGACATTTGCATTACAGAACACAAACCATAACAGGATTTGTACCCAGAAATCAAGGACAGAATAACATGGGTCTGAACTGCATTCTCAAATTAAAAAGAATGAAACTTAAGTAATTTAAAACTAGTGTTTATGAATACAGTTATTAAAAAAAAAATCATTAAAGTTTGATTTTTAAAACAAATACATGCAAAAATATATCTTTTATTTGGCATGACTATGGTCTTCTTCAAAGACACACTGGTACTTAGATGCATAAAACAAAAATACTCTCTTCTGCAAGCTTTTTGCGTTATGTGCATGTTCCTGATCTACGGATGGTCCTTTTAGGTGCTGCTTTGTTATAAATAGGAATTCTCCTATTCATCATTTTTTATATTTCTAATTTAAGAATTTATTATGTAGCCAAGGAACAAAATTCAATAACACCTGACCTGAACGAACCAGTTATTATGCACTGCAAATCGCTGAAGTGAGCTTTTTTCGACAACTTGAAGATTTAACTTTGAAAATAAAGTTTTGAAATGTTCATCCAAACAAGTCATGATTACTTATGAATAATGGATGTGTCTGAAGAAAACCAGTCTGGTTTCAAAGCAATTTTCCCTAGAAAAAGATCATAAAATTAGTTAGATAACACATCTATTCTACAGCAATCTGTCTAGCTCTCCTCTCAGCAATAGAAGATATTTGGACTGAACTTGGCTGAATCACCAAGCTGGATGGCACAGTCTAACTTGTGATGCCATCGTCTGTGTCTCACTTACTCTATTACACAGCCACTGTCAATTCAGCACATTCCAGGAATACTGAATGCACTTAAAAAAAGAAGGAACATGGTCTTCTCCAGCCCTCCTCTACATGCGCTTCACTCTACAGAAGTTCTCTCTACAAGTTTCACATTTAGAAATAGCAGCTTGTTCTTGCTGAGGTCTCTGTCCTACATTCACTGCTGCCTCAGCTTCTGACCATCAAATGTAAGCCTATATAACACAAGAGATTTCCACACAGGAAATAACTGTACAGAACGTAAAATCTTACATGTTACCTCTTGAACTGTCACCTTGTATTTCCATATACTCCAAAAAAACAAGAAAACATGCTAAATTTTTTACACTTCGAACACCAGCAGAAGAGAAAGCCAGGTAAGCTCTCCATTTATCAGCTAACTCTAACAAAGAAGTCATCAAATAAACTTGTAAACACTGATAGATTTTAGAAATAGATTTCTCTGAGGTAATGTGAAATGCTGAGAGAACCATAAATGTTTAGAAGCAAAACATTCTAGTAGAAGACAAAGATATAGTGTGACTGCTTTCCGTGGTATTATGGATTTGACAGAAATTGCCTGGGTAATACTTACCATAGTCATTATCATAAAAAATGATGAATTTCTGCCAGGCATATTCTGTGATCACTCTCAAGATGACATCATTCAAGTAGACAGGAGGGCGGACAGATAGCGTGTAGTCATCATTACGGTTGCTTCTGGTGAGCCCGCAGCCGCTCCTTGGTGTTCCTGCCGTCGAGCGCTGGATGAAGAGGTGAGGGATGTGCATGGCATCTGCCAGTGACTGCAGGGATCCCGCTGATGTGCAGCCAATGGAGCTCACAAGGGCCAGGATGCCTTGGTTCATCAAGTCACAGGCTGCAAGAAAACACAGAGGTATTCAAGATGATGAGAGCAGTTCAGTGCATAGGGCCTATTTTTGCTGCTGAAACACAGACACTGGGCAGTTTTAACCAAGTGAAATGCGGATAAAATTTTGTGCACTGAGTAATTCACTAAAGTCATGAAGATTTACTATTCACTTTGAACTGTCTTATGGTGAAAGCTGAAAGACCGCCCTGTTTACCTTGCCCAGAAATGATTTCTCTCTTCAAAATGGGACCTACCCTGGACCTTCTGAGGAACATTAAGAACAAATTACAGCTGCTGAATTAACATGGCTTCCCAAGGAGATAAGCACTCTTCAAAGTCTAGCACAACTGCTCCATGAGTAGCATCTTTGCTTTATACAGAGAAAATCTGAAAAATAACAGCCCACCGTTGCTGTCAACTTTTGAAGACAGCTGAATATGATTACATACATTAACTTATCCAAGCAAAACAAGAGTTGCTTTTGGGTTCTAAGAGAAGCAAACAACAATCTTATGTAACTTATCCTTTTGGTATATTGTGCTTTTTTTTTTTTTTTTCCTTAAACAAAAAAGACTAAAACAAAATGCTTTCAAAGTTCGGTGAACAGTATGCACATTCTTTTTACTTCCTTAAGAAAGTCATGGTGTTGCTCGCACAAAAAAGGAGTACCTTGTAACTAATGGTCCAGCTAATGAGGGCTGAGTTGCAAGCAATGTGAAGTACTACACAAATGACAGCCACATTAATACCAGAGGTGTTTATCATGATTAATGTTAATGCAATCAATAAATATCAAAAGAATTAATAATAATTAGGCCTGTAATTTTGAAGCATTACCCGGTGAAACAAAGTACAGTCAAGTGTTTATTTTGGGCTTCTAATAGAACTGAGAGCTTGAATGAGGAAACAACACAAGCTTGTAGCATAATTCCCCAGAGTACACCCAAGGCTAAATTTTGAAATACTCAATTTGCCACTGGCAAAGCTACATGTGTAGTTAACCTGCATTTACACATGGAAATTAAGTAATGGTATGGTAAAGAGTAATATGCATTTACATATGCAAATATAATACAAAACTGTGCAATTGCTTATCTTGTAGGAATATTCTGTGCACACAACAGGTGCAGGCAAAAACAAGAAACCCACATGCGAGAATACATTTCCCTAAAAAGACAAAAATATACTAGCATCAGACCTGTTGTCTCATATCATACGGCTCTTACTCACAGTGAGTAATGTTTTACTCTGCAAATACTGATTGATCACAATAGCAATATTTACAACGTGACAAACAGAATCACAGAATCACAGAATTTCTAGGTTGGAAGAGGCCTCAAGATCATCGAGTCCAACCTCTGACCTAACGCTAACAGTCCCCACTAAACCATATCCCTAAGCTCTACATCTAAACGTCTTTTAAAGACCTCCAGGGATGGTGACTCCACCACTTCCCTGGGCAGCCCGTTCCAGTGCCTAACAACCCTTTCAGTAAAGAAATTCTTCCTAACATCTAACCTAAAACTCCCCTGGCGTAACTTTAGCCCATTCCCCCTCGTCCTGTCACCAGGCACATGGGAGAACAGGCCAACCCCCACCTCGCTACAGCCTCCTTTAATGTACTTATACAGAGCAATAAGGTCACCCCTGAGCCTCCTCTTCTCTAGGCTGAACAAGCCCAGCTCCTTCAGCCGCTCCTCGTAGGACTTGCTCTCCAGGCCCCTCACCAGCTTCGTCGCCCTTCTTTGGACCCGCTCAAGCACCTCGATGTCCTTCTTGTAGCGAGGGGCCCAAAACTGAACACAGTACTCGAGGTGCGGCCTCACCAGAGCCGAGTAGAGGGGGACGATCACCTCCCTATCCCTGCTGGTCACGCTGTTTCTGATACAAGCCAGGATGCCGTTGGCCTTCTTGGCCACCTGAGCACACTGCTGGCTCATATTCAGCCGACTGTCCACCATCACTCCCAGGTCCTTCTCTGCCTGGCAGCTCTCCAACCATTCCTCTCCCAGCCTGTAGTTCTGCTTGGGGTTATTGTGCCCCAGGTGCAGGACCCGGCACTTGGCCTTGTTGAACTTCATGCAGTTGACCTCAGCCCATCGGTGCAGCCTGTCCAGATCCTCCTGCAGAGCCTTCCTACCCTCGAGCAGATCGACACACGCACCTAGCTTGGTGTCATCTGCAAACTTACTGAGGGTGCACTCAGTGCCGTCATCCAGATCATTGATGAAGATGTTAAAGAGGACCGGCCCCAGCACCGAGCCCTGGGGGACGCCACTAGTGACTGGCCTCCAACTGGACTTGGCTCCATTTACCACAACTCTTTGGGCCCGGCTATCCAGCCAGTTTCTAACCCAACGAAGCGTGCGCCAGTCCAAGCCAAGAGCAGCCAGTTTCTTGAGGAGAATGCTGTGGGAGACGGTGTCAAAAGCCTTGATGAAGTCAAGGTAGACCACATCCACAGCCTTTCCCTCGTCCACCCAGTGCGTCACTTTTTCATAGAAGGAGATCAGGTTCGTCAAGCAGGACCTGCCTTTCATAAACCCATGCTGACTGGGCCTGATCGCCTGCTGGCCCTGCAAGTGCTGCGTGACAAACGATTCAACCTGAATGGAGTTACTGCAGTCAGGTTCATGGGGAGCTTGACTTCCTAGCCAAAGGATGGCACTGGAGGCCATGAATGCAGAGGAATACCTTATAAAGCCAGTACATTACTCTAATTAAGATTCAGAGATCTGGAACATGCCATGATTGATTCCCAGGGCATACTGACGCCACTGAGGCTCTGACTGATGAGAACACTTCATGCAGATAAATATGGGAGGACTGGTGTTCTCATAGAGTGGCTTCCAAGTGTTTTGACTTCAGAAAAATTGTTCCTTGGTATATGTTCTGAATATACCACAGCTTTTGGAGCAGCTCCTGGACTTCAGGTTAAAGGTACTAGATTCTAAATACTTACAACCATTAGTTTTCAGAAAGTTTTCAAATTATTATTGGCAACTGGGCAAAAAAATATCAGTGTATCACAAGTTTCTAATACTCAGAACGCCTTTAAACAATCTCTTAAGCTATTCATCTAGTATGCTGTTCATTTACATTCCTCATTATCTGTACTTTCACCAGAGGTAACAGGCTTGTCTAGTTGCATTTATGCAGATCCTGAATCTCTCTCCTGATACAGTTCTCCACAGAGTATTGTAATATTTAGGTTGCATATCCCAATAAGAATGCTACCACATGAGAGAGAGAGAAACTATTTTTACTGATATTGATCTATCCACTGATAAATACCTGTAGCTACTTATATGTCGATAGATATCCTTACAGCTAGATAGCCATAGATTAAAAAAAAAAAACACATCAACACTAGACTTTGCAAAAGCCTACTTTTAGTTCAATGAAAATTTAGAAGGTCCCGATACCATCCATTTCAATAAAATATGGAGTATGACCTTCCAGTATCTCAAATACAACATTTAAAAATATACCAGTTGGACCTCATTACAAAAATCACTTGGAAATGTGTACACTTGTGGGCATATTTCAGACTGAGCATAATCAGTGCACTCACAGTACTGTGAAGTGGGAAACAGTTTTTTTTGTGGAACATGTTATTGAAACGTGAATGGAAAGAAAGCAGCACGGAACATTTAGC
The DNA here is from genome assembly GCF_047663525.1 of Anas platyrhynchos. NCBI lineage: Eukaryota > Metazoa > Chordata > Aves > Anseriformes > Anatidae > Anas > Anas platyrhynchos. The sequence goes on from NC_092590.1 coordinate 13,221,836, forward strand.
TCCACAGGGCCAAATGCTAATACCAGCAAGCAAACCGAATAAAGGCTTAAAATCTTCCCTCTCAACATTGCACCATATTTATTACAATAGCCTCAGGGCTGAAGTTGCCTTTTTGGCTCTTTCTTCCATTAAGTGCTTATAAGCACTGTGTGTGTTGGGTTGGGGCAATATGCACTTAATTATGCTCACAAATGGTCTTATTTCTGTACACTTAGAGACTATCCAATACACAGAGTTAGATGCTAAAAAAGGGTATCTTGCCAATCAAAACTTTTTGTTTCCTAATACCTCCTTAGAGGTTGTATTTCCAACCTGATGCTTACTCAACTGCCGATACGATCAAGGTGTATTAGTCTGCAACCAATTAGAGAAACACAAATATTGCTGGATCTTTTAAGACCTCACCACTCAGGACAGAAAAAAATGTCAAGATCAAATGGGTTTGTACACACTTACATTGCAGGCTTAACACTGAAGGAACACAGAATTAACAACAGTGTTTATTAAATGCTATTGTTTTGTAAGTTATGTCTATGCAGTTGTCCAGACATTAATTCACCTGCATAACCACCAGATAATAGGTGCTATTAAAAAACTGGACCTTCAACAGCTAAAAGAATAAAATGGATCAGATTTTCACACGTTGTGTAGAGATAATATCAGGACTGTCTACAGAATTTAAAGTATTTCTCTATTGCAGATGTACATACACACTCTCTCTTGTATAATAAACACTTGCAAGTACACAGCCTTGTGTTTCACTCTTCAGTTTCTTGTTTACCTCAAAATGCAAAGTTACAGAATTTCCAATAGTGGTGGGCTTATTGCCAGTAAAAAACAAAATAAAATAATAAAAACAAAATAAAATAATAAAAAAATCAGTCTGAGTATAATCTCTTCTAAGTTAGTTTGGCATGGTGCCTAAAGAAAGAAAGAAATAAAAAATAATAATTTTGTGTTCAGTATGCTATTTTTTAAAATAAAGATCACAGCCAATGCAACTTGAAATAAATAATTTATATCTAGTCTATCAGCCTGTATAAGCTCTTCCAGCAAAGCAGAATTTAAATAGCTATGGTTACAAATGTGTCTTTAAAATGTTTTCTCTCTAAAATGGAAACAATGGTAGAATCTTAAATAACTACCAGTTGCTGTAATTCAGGGGAAAAAAAAAAAAAAAGGTAACAAAAAAATCTATATATAAAAGCAAGTTTAAAAGGAAACTATTTTGTGCAGGAATAAATAAGAAACACTAAAAAAGGACTGAGATTTAACTCTTGCTATTAATGAGACCATTTTTTTTTTTTTTACTCATCTTTCACTGTTTTTTCATGATAATAAATCACAACATATCAGCCTCATACACCACAAACTGACAAGCCAGACTGAAAAAGTTTGTGGAAGATCTCTAATCTTCAGAGTAAGTCTGTAGAGTGTAACTTTGCTCCCATTTAAATTGCTGGTTAAACAAAAGACATAGCAACTTTTTTTTTTTCCCCCCTAAATGCTAAATATTGCATGTAAAGCATGGGGGGCCACCCTTTAAGTAATCCAAGATGCATTCTAGGGTCCTTTTCTTTTTTTATAATTTAGAAACTAAGGTAGTACTGATTGACCAAGTACACGGTTACTAACCTAGTATACGTTAAGTGAACAGGATCTAGATCTAAATTCTGTTCTAAATAATAAGTCCTGGTCCATTGGACTTGATTTGCACATCTCAATGTCATTCCCATAGATGGTGTTTTCAATGCTAGCATTGTTTCAGTTTTCTCTGCTTCTGGGTTGTTTCCACGTTTTATAAATGTAGAGAAGTACCTCTAAGCTATTTAGGTGAATGTGAAGCTAGAGAATCAAGACTTTACCTGGTATCTGAGATAGAGAGAGAGACAGGTTATACTCAGTTTTCCCTGTATATCTGCCCTGTGTTCCAGAAGTGCTCTGAAGACTGAAACCAGAAGGGCTCTATTTAAGTGGGAGAAATCAGCTTTCTCTAAACTCCTGCTGAAGGTGAGGACTGCCTTTCCACAGAAACATCTCATCCCCTTCCTACTCTCTATTTTGGAGTCTATAAGATTCACCGCCAGATGGATAATGGTTTACCTGGAAGGATGTTCTGATTATTTTGTTCCCCATTGCAATGGAACAGCCAGGAATCCACCATGCATTCAGAAATCAGAGAGAAAAATCCAGTCCGTAAGAACCTGAGGTTTTCTCCATACATTACACATGAAGAAAGTACTTACCGATTTATTAATGCATTTTGAAAATTAATCAACCCTACCATCACCCTGACTGTACTAATCCAGATCCAGATTACAATAAACAATTGATTCAAGGGGCAAAATTCAACATCAGGTGACTTGAGCACCTAATAAGCAGACACTAGTCGATCAGAACATCTTTATAGCTTTATACAAGCTACCATTTCTTGTTTACTTTGGGAATAATATTGTGCTGACTGTTCTGCAAATCCTTGCTCAGTTTCAGGATGCAGATGAAGACTAAGGGACCACAGCGTGCAAATTCCTCCTTGCAAAGACTAAGGAATAACGATAAGTCTGGAGTTCTTCCAATGAGATTTTCTCCTCCCCCCAGTAAGAAGCCATGCTAACCATAAAATAGTGTTTTGCCTACCCGTCACCCCTAAAACAGCCTCAAAACATTCATAAATTCATTACAAAAATGGGCTCACCTGAAAAAAAAAAAAAAAAAAAAAAAGGAAAAAAAACACAACATAAAAACTTAGAAGTTCAAACAGATAAACTATGGGGCTTTCTATTTGGTGTTCATAATCTCAGATGCAAGATGTAGGGATAAAATGCAATTGTGGGGCCCATGATCAAGTGAGCCTAGTTTCAAACTTTCATTAAATCTTTTTAGTCACTTTCGGATAGCAATTCTGCTCTTGCAAATTATTCTTCCCTCATAACACAACAGTTCATCCCAGACTTAGAACTGAATTATTTCGCGATGAGTGACAGCACATTTTTAATATATCCTGAAAACTATTCAGAAAGAAATAAGAGTAAGACGTGAGGAAAAAAAAAAAAAAAAAAAAGCACTATTCTCTAGATCTTAAAGAATATTCTCATCTGCAATGCAGATAAAAGTCTGTCCTTTCTTTCTTCCTATCTTTCCTTCTTTCCTTCTATATAGCTATAGAAAACTTTTTCATTTACATTTTATCTGTAAACATTAACCAATCCTCCCCTCCACTACTCAACTTGGAACACTAACGGTGTTTTAAATTCACTTGTAATTAACCTTTAAGGGATTTCAGTTTGTCCTGACTGGAAAACAAACTTGTGTTTAAGTTTTAACAGATGTGCTTCCTAACCCCTGGGGTTTATTTGTTTGTGAAAAATAATCCAAAATTCTGCTAAAGAATAAATTTAAGAGTAAAAAACATTACTAGAAAGAGCATTTGCATCTCTGGTGCACAAAAACACCACAACTCTAGGATGTTTTTGTTAACAAGCCTTTTATGAAATCTTTTTTTTTGGGTCAGATTTCCTTCCTTAAAGAGGCTTTGCCAGCTATGGTAACATTAAATCCATCACATTAAAATTTAATAACTCATCTGAGCCTTGAAAAATAAACTAGAAATCTCACAAGTTTGAAGGGAGGTAAGACGTACAGAAATCTTACTTTGACACCATCCTTTGCAGGACACAATGAGAGAGCCTGAAGTAAGCGTAGCTTGCAAAAGCCAAATTTCAAAGACTACTAAGTGGAGAACTCAACAATATGTCTCTTTGGACAGAAGTCAAGATTTATTTAACTGTAAGCCAACCTGTAGATTTTCTATTAAATTCTAGAGAGACACACACTGAACTTGCCTTGCCAAATTATCACACCAGGCAGAGAAACAATAGTAAGACTTCTTATACTTAACATTTCTCAAATTTGTTTTCACCTGGCATTCAGCAGTTGCACCCAGGCCCTGGCTGAGAGGAGTGATAGCTCCTCACTCTTTGAGCAGCCCTGAACTACCTGAAAAACATTTTGAAATAGTATTTCAAAGAAGTTACACAGACACAAAACCTTAGCTGAAGAATGGCTTTAGCTTCCATCTCCACTAGCACGTGAAGATGAGTATATTGTAGAAAAACTACCGCTGCTTTTTAGGGTGCCCGTGGTTAAGAAGTGCAAAGAAGCTGCAGTGCTGGCAGCCCTGGCAAGAGGAAGGGATGCCAGCTAGCACTGTTGGAGAGATGATAACAATCAGATGAAGAAGAGCAGAGAAAAGGAGGTGAAACTGATTAAAGCCAGGCAGTGACTTTTACTGGAGAAAGGGTTAGAGAAACCACAAAATCAACATCTTGATCCTGACATCCCAACAAGGATGACTACCTGCAAAGTTAATGTAGCCCACTGAAAAATAAGGAGTGTGTGGAAACTGTGGCCTTAATTGACATGAATGACTCCAAAATTCTCCCTTCTTTGTGTGCCGAACCTTAGCTGACACGAGCCAAACCTCATCTGTTGCTAGCATCCTTGCTCAAACTGTTGCACGAGCACTTTCCATTCATCCATTACAGAAAATGAAAACTTTTCATTTCATGTGTAACCCTCAGTGGATTATACTTGATTACCTATTTAATGATGAAGCATATATTACTTCAGTCTACCGTGCAACTTCCTCCATCTCTTACTTTGTTCATCTTCACCCTTGCACTGTTGCTCAATCTTTTAATTTTCCTTACCAGCACTGTTTGAGAAGTTATTAAGTAGTGCATAGTGTCTTGATACCCTTTTTAATAGCTAGCTTGCCTGCTGCAGAGCAGAGAATTGCAGCATAGCAGCAATTATATGGAAACAAAAAGACAGCCTTAAAGAAGCTTAATATAAAATTAGAGAGAATTTTATCAACATATAACATCCCAGTAACATCACAGGGATTTACTCTAGTTCTGTGTTCTCTGAAAGTCTATGTAAAAGTATTAGAGAAAAAATACCAACAACAAATCACGTTTAAACCTTGGGCATTAGCAATTCTCATTTTATAGACTTGCTCAAAACAAGCCAGGGCAAAATTCTTGTTAAGAGAATAAAACACTGATCTGAAATACCATTTGACAAAAATCACACTTTCCTTGCCACCGATCAGCCAGATTGTCAGGCAAGTTTCCCCTCCAGTTTTTCCAACTCAGATTTAACTTCTTCCTACTTGTTTTTTCTTCCCCGACTACAGAACATACATTTTCATCCTCCCATGGCCTGTTCTCACTCCCTCCTTAGCATCTACTCCAGCCAAAGCAACTTGCTCTTCCTCTTCATGTATCCCCCTCTCTCTCTTTTGTTAATTTCCCCCCACCTACTTCAACACTTTTCCTCCAATATCAAGAAACAACAAGATCTGGAGGCCTTGACACCAGGCTGAGAATCTGAAGGATTGTATCCTGGTCCCACGTTTGACATTACTGTGTTAGATGACTTATTTGGGATGGGCAATCACATTTCTCTTACACTTTGGGGATTATGATCATAGAATCATGAGGGTTGGAAAAGCCCTACAAGATCACCTGGTCCAAGCATCCCCCTACCACCACTGTCACCCACTAAACCATGTCCCTAAGCACTACGTCCAACCTTTCCTTAAACATCCTCAGGGATGGTGATGCCACCACTTCCCTGGGCAACCTGTTCCAATGCCTGGCTGCTCATTCTGAGACAAAATTTCTTCTATGTTCCAAACTAAACCTTCCCTGGTGCAAGGTGAGGCCATTCCCTCTAGTCCTATCACTAGCTATCTGCGATGATACCTTATTTCCTTTGTAAAACACTTTTGCACGATCCAAATGCAAAAGATTACACCCTTCTCCCCTCCCCCCAACCATTTTTCCCACGCTTAGAAGGCCCATTGCATTTCTCAGTATAATTCACTCTGCCAGAAGTTGCTTTACATCCCCTCTCTTTCCTGAGTGCTAATGTTTCAGAACTCCCCTTTCTTGCCCAGCCTATTAGTATGGAGACAACAGGCTCTGCTGGAGAGATGCCGTGTGAAGCACAATAGCACAACCTAGTCCAGGGCAGACAAAAGAACACACAGCTGGTAGCATTAGCTTAATTGGAAGCCCTACAATGGAAAGAGCTGCCTGTGCTGCCCTGGACGAGCTTGGCATTCTCCCAAGCACAGATATTACTGAACAATACTGCTCAAAATAAGACCATCCCCAAAGGAAAAGAAATCTGTGAACAGCAATCTGGGAGAGCTTTCTTCCTACAGAGCAAACAGCAAAAGGGACAGTAGCGTAACTTTTTTTTTTTTTTTTTTGTTGGTGGCATTGCAAAGGAAACTCTTTATATGCCAAAAAAATTAAAAAGGAAAGAAAAAAAAAAGAAAAAAGTCATGCATTTAATTCCTTTTTTTTTTTTTTTTAAAAAAAAAAAAAGGCAATTCTACTAGACAAGTGAATTGAGCAGAACAATTTGAAGACCAAAGAATACTAAGGCCAGATCTTGTATTTGCCATGAAAGAGAAAAACAGACCCTACATCAAGATAAAAAAAAGCTTTGTGTGAGAATAAAAAGAAAGCAAGGAAGACAGTACATCAGTTGCAAAAAAATACATGGGTGTGAAAAACCTGAGAAGTCTGCAGGAGTTCAGAACATCACTTCCATTAGCAACTTAGCCACTCAAGAAAACCTTCGACGAGTCAAAACAACTACCACCATTATTATTTGCTAAGAATAGACATTGTGCTTATTTCGCTGACTGACACACAGAATAACAATCATGTTAAGAATAAAAATATCAACTACCTTTTATAGAACACTTTTTATTTGTAGCTCTGAAAATGCTTTGCAAAGAAGCTCAGCATCTTCATCTCTATTTCACAGAAGAAAACAGATGTGCCAAGGGGAATTACTTGCCCAAGGTCAGAAAGCAAACCAAGGAAATTATTTTCCATGCCAAGCTAAAACATGCACAAAGACCGAAAACAAAGTCTTTTGTTGGAGCTTTTCATTGTTTGTTTTGAGCATTAGTGTGTGACTAAAAGCGTTTTATGTTCTGAGCCTAATATAACCAAGCTTTATGAAAAGGAAAGATTTGAAAGGCAAAGCAATGTGGCCTACAACAGTGGAATTAAATGACAAAGTTTCCCAGATGTGCAGTGACCCCAGGGCAGGCACACTCTTGGTTATGGGGGATGTTGGGTATGTGCCCCAACACTCAGAGACAAGCAAGTATGTATCAGGAAGCGAACGAGGCAAATAAAACCAGAGAGGTAGGTGGGAGACGGTCTTGGTGGATAAAACAAAATGGCAGGAGATGTGGGGAATGTGCATTAAGCAGAAGTATTAAATTAAGTAAGGGCTTCACAAAGAAATTACAGACAAAATCATAAGGTATTGAAGTAAGAGGGGGGAATAAACTCTGTGAAAACCGGGAAATAAACTCTCATGATCGGGCATTTTGAAGAATGACATATGCTTGCTTAGACTGGGTATTCAGTACCAGTGACAGAGAGATCCAGCATCTCAGCATGTATTACTTACAAATGTCCTCAACATAGTTTCATATTTGATACACAGGGTAATTGTTCCTAACACCCTCAGATAGTTTATATGTCACTAACAACCACATAAGATGATGACAACACAGAAGCACACACTTAAAAAAAAAAAAAAAGGATTAAGGGTGCAATGCTTATACAGAGAATATACAGATTCAGAAAACAGAACTAATGGAAGGCATGGGCATTAAAAAAAGAGAGAGAACCCACAGGTCTTCACATGGAACAACAATAAAGGAATAAGAAAAGTAAAGGGTTAAATTATAGCCTTGAAGTCATAGAATAGGCTGTTAAATGTTAGTTGGTAAGCAATGAGATAGTGAGATTTGCAGTTGGGAAGTAATAAATCCATTTAGACATCAAGGAGGAGGATGCCAGCTGCTGCAATGTGGCAAAAATGGAAGAGAACTGGAGATATAGCAGGGAAGCCAGCAAAGATGGCCAATACATTGACAAATGTGTCAGTTGAAAGGGCATTGAGGAAAAGTCAACTTGGTGCATGTTATAGACAAAGCAGCAGCAGGGTCTGGCAGCAGCCTCAGCATCTGAAGGGAAGGAGATAGAAGACAAAATGTGCCTAAGTTTGAGAGTCTATTTTTACGCTGTTACTCCAGGAATAATGGTGCAGTGTTCTATTGGTGCCAGTTGCAACCTTTTACTGAGATTGCTTTGACTTTAATGGTTGCCAGAGATGCCAGAAAAAGACAGTAATGCATGTTTTCTTTTCCCTTGACTTTTCCCAATGTCACAGAAAAACAAATTTGCATAACTCTGAAATAGAAAATACACACTGACAATAAGGAACACTTGGGTAACACTAAACACTTAACCTTAATTGGAAGCAGCAGTTGATCTAAACCACACACACCATGAACCCCTACCAGTGCCAGGAGATTTTAAAACCTTCCCTGACAATGAAGGGACACACATCCAACAGAAGACATCCCTGACCACTATCAGAAAACAATTGACATACTTCCCGTTTGGAACCAGAGGTAAAGCTCCTCTTTGCCTGGAAGTAGCATTTTTGAACTGTGTCTCTCCCTGACAAACTCATAACTATGTGGGGTGCAAAAATACAAGGCATCAGAATCCAGAAGTGGAGCAGATGTGCTTTTCTGCATCTAGCCTGTCTAGTGAAAGACATCAATGCCAGCTGCAAGAATGCCACGTGGAGTGGAGCAGTGGAACTGCTGAGTTTACTTGCTCACTTTTCCCTTGAATGCAAGTAATGATTTTCTTTCTAGGTCTCTTAAAAACCTGTAATCACTATTGCATCTAAGCCCTACCCCCACTGTGTTGCTTTGGATTAGCAGCTTTCCTCCACTGCAGCTCTCAGTCCTCTGGGTTCAGTATTTCCTGCAGTGACTGACATCACTTCTCCCCTTCCTCCTGCTCTTTCATGAAACACACTGCTACAGCAACTCTGTACAAGGCAAGCATTGAATCCTCTACAGGACGATGTCTTCATGACACACTGACTCATTTTGCATTGGTATCACAAGTTTCAAGCAAGTGGTTCTGTCACTGCTGGATGTGACCGAGAAGCGTGTGAGTCTTGCTGCGTGTATTGAGAGCTCCCAGTTATGGACTGCAAGTAGCATTATTTTAGCCCCCTTTCACTATGCAACCTCATGGTAGGAGGCAGAAAACTCACGTCTGGTACCCTCCGGTGCATTGTACCTATGGTGCTTAGCTATAGTTTGGTGCCCATGTGGAAGAAAGCACTTGCCACCATTTAGCTCTTGTAGCTTATAGGGTTGTCCTGAAACTGGTACTAAACCAGAGTACCACATACCACCATCTTATCCACAATACAACAGATATCATGCCATATGAGAGGCTAAGGCAAACAAGTGAAAAGACTTGAAATAAATAACATTCTTTTCATTCAAACGTATCCAATACTTTATGAAAGTATAGTAATTACCATATATCAAAACACAGGAATCATACAGCAGATTAAGCAGCAGACATGAAGAGCTGAAGTTACAAAAAAAGTCTTTTTCTGCTCAATTCTTAGTTAAGCAGCAAGAGGCAGGTCTGTGTATGTGCCAGTGTCACCCTGAATACCTAACTGCTGTTTGAATCCTGCATGCACAATAGCAATAGCAAGCAGGTTTCAAAAATGTTCCTTTAGGACTGGGTAAAGCAAAGTTTTCTTAGTAACGTGAGTGCTGCCAAGGGCGTTGCAGTAAAGCCCACACGGTCCTTCTGCCACTGGGCTGGGCTGATCAAAGAGCAGGCACTGCCTTGGTTTCCCACAGCATCTCATTAGTGTCCCGCAAGAGGTGTTCTGCAGGAAAAAGGAAGGTCAGTTTTCAGAAATTTAATTACAGATGACTAGCTGCCAAGGGTAAATAACTTTAAAATGCATTGTAATACATGTGTTTGCATAATTCTAGTACATTATTCCACTGTTTATACATCTGTTTCTGCGGAACTTGTACAAAACAGAAGGGTTAAAGCTTAGCAAATAGCCCAAACCTGCTCTCCTTTCAGCAGTTTGGAAAGGTGCTTTCTGACTTTTCCTGATTTTGGCCAAAGAATTAGTGAGGAGAGAGCCAAGTACACTTCACTATTTTTCGATTTCCATTCAGTCAATTGTTCTCCTTTGTTAGGAGGAAGAAAATTATATACTAAGGCACTGTCAGTTTGCTTGCCTTTTTCTCTCATTCTCTCCCCATTGCTGCTTTTGATACCTGTTTATTTTTCATAGGAAGACAGTCAATACATTTTTTTTTTCTATTCAATGTAATTATTTTTTAGGAATGAGATGCAAGCATTTCTTGTTTGCTATATCTGTGGTACACATACACACAAATATACATATATACAGGCAGAAAATATCACACATCTTCAACCTCAGCCTGTGCACACCAATACTCTGAGCCAAGCTGCATAAGCCAAATGCAAACCCAAGAGAAAGAGTCAGGCTTCAACTTTAAGAGCAGTGTTATTTTCCCATCCTCCATCTGGGAGGCTGCTGCCTGCATTTCTAAGCCTTTAAGCCATCCAACTGCAGGAAAAATCTAAGGTCAGTCCTTTGTAAGGCTTCAATTAACACAGGCATATATTTAGTATTAGTACGAGAGATGACCCAAAATCCAGTGATTTTGTCCCCACAATAGAAAATGAAAGCCTTCTCTAGCCTGAAATTGACATTTGAATTAATGCAGCTTTCATTTCTTATTATTTTCTATGAGCAATGTCAGATTCCACAGAATGATTTGCACAGAAGTTTGAAACAGGTATAAGGACTGTCAAATTACTACACTTTCCAAAGCAAGAAATAAAAGAATAGACATAGGCTAGAATATAGGCAGGAGAAATAGAATAGGCAGGAGAAAAAAATAAAAATCTTATTCCTAATATCAGTACCTTTGCTAGAGTTCAAACAATGTTAAAACCCAGTGATGTTAAAGAATGGCAAAAAAACTAGTATCTTCATTCACCTCTAAGATTTAAAAACCTCAGAAACTGGTATTTAAAACACAGAAAAAAAACATTAGGAAAAAAATAATATATATATATATATATCCAGCCCTGTTCTCAGTCTTTATGTATCTGAAAACCAAGTACAAAGCCTTGGAAATGCAGTAAAATGCTTTGTTAAAAGCAACTTCCCTATTAATTTAACAACCTCATCTATTTCTTCCAATAAAAGAAACTTTTCTTATTCCCTCAGTTTTTGGACTGCTTGGTGCCAGTCAGTACTGAGCACATGCCAAGACTGAGTTTTGACAGCGATTTAAAATTGCGATTACAGCTACATTAAACACCTTGGGAATGCCTCCGAGGTCTGGCATCATCCACATGCTTTATCCTAACTCTACCTCGGGAGGCCTTTTTTCCCAAGATTTCATTTCTTTTCAAAAAAGATGCAGGTATACTGATTTGAAGAGACCTAGATGGAATGCCTAGTACCTACTTTGTCAAAAAAAGAAAATTAATAAAAAGGAGTATCTCTGCAGTAGAACAAACCACAGCCACAGCTTTACCATAGAACTTCTGTCTTAACCTTACTTTTGCTGTTTGCCACATGGACAATTAGCTATATTTATATATAGCTAATTTCTATTATAGCTTTATTTCTATATAGCTATAAATATATATAGCTAATTTATATTTCTGCAACTACGTGGTCATTTGTCGCTCTCTCCATGAGCTTCCACAGAGAAGTCTGGGAGCTTGGTTCCACGTGCTAATTCTTGGGAAAGTCTTAATGTTTGCCATCAAAACCAGGTTTGCCAGTGTCACTGGAGAATGATGAAAGCAACCAAAAAAAGCTTTTATGAAAGCTGGTGGAAGCTTCAGAGGGCTGCAGATCTCATGCCATATTCATATTTTGGCTGTTCTAGGATCTGATTCAGCTATTTTTCGAAAACAAACCATGGTGCTGAGATACAATTCCCAATGTACCATATCCAAGCACCTTGTAATCACATGTATACCAAAATGTCACTGTGTTGCATGTTTCTATCAGCAAAAGGACAGCTTTCTTTACATGCAAATTTTTTATACCTGGGAGTATAACAGAAATAGAAGCTCCTTCTGGCTGCGGAATATGTAAACTGTCCATTGCCTTCGGTTATTGTCTTTTTGCTGTTAATAGGAGCTGGCACAGGCTGAGGGATTCGCACTAACACATCCTGCTGCAGAGCCAGGGACTACTGTTATTTGTAAATCGTTTTCTCCTTTCACAAAGGAAGACTATAGCACATAATGCTATTTCAGTGGACTGATACCATTGTTTTATTTTTAATAGATACAACGGCAAAGGGAATTGTTAACAGTACTGCTGTTATGAAAAATAGATTAGACAAAACAATACATTTCAGAGAGAATGCTGCTCACATGAAGAAAGATAAAATTAGAAGGGCAACGTTCTAAAATGCAGGATATGACCGCTTTCCTGCAGCTGAAATGAAGAGGATTAGCAATTCTACGAATCCAAAACTTGCCAACTCCAAGTGTGTGGATTTTTAAATAGCATGGCTTTAGGATGTTAAGCAAGCCTGTACAAACTAGATCAAGGAAATCTTTACAATAAGAAAGACAATCTGGCATTTGGGAGGCAGGCATCATTAGAGAAAAAAGAACTGCTGGCTAGCAAAGACTGCTTTTTGTCTGACTTTACCATTGCTGTTTCCCCCCACATTCATTTAGAACATCAGCCAAGGGAAACTCTACCTTTCAAGATTTCACTTTTTCCACCCCTTACACAATTACAGTACCATTTGTTTTCCCAAACTGGTATGAACGGGAGGGGGTTATGGTCAGATATACTATAAACACTGGCAATTTAAACAAAGTAAAGACCTGTTCTTACAAACTCAACCAAGGTAGAAAATGCCTAAACCAATCTAAAATGCAAGGGAAAAAATCCAACTAGTCCAGCTAAACCAGGCTCTCTGTAGTACTGTTTACTTTGCATGCCACATATTTACAGGGTAATATAATATTAACAGAAGGTTTATTATTGTTCATAACAATCACATTATGTATTTTTACCAATTCAGGTCACTGAGTAAACATTCATTGTAGGCTACACGACCAGAAGTGGAATTTAATGTAAAGCCTTGACTTCGTTTTGGGGAATCTTCCATCACTGTTACTAGAGTTGTTCTGGGCAGGATGCGTAAAACCCCTAGCACAGACAGGCTGCTGCAGGATTTTACTATCATGTCACAAACACAGTGTTTTAGAAGACTTAAGTCGGGACCTCTTCATAATTCTTACTAGCAGCTGTCTCTGCAAGCAAAGGTCACCAGTTTTTCATCCAGAATGCTGCTGACACCTTCAGATTCCAGAATTAAATTGGTTCACCTGAATCTGGGCTCATAAACCCTTCTCTTTATCCACTTCCTCTGCCACAGTGCTGAATCACTTTTCTCTTATGTGATGTGGCCCTTACAGCCCAGATGCAGATACACATTGGGGGCCTGCAATACTGGGAAAGATTTTTTCCATTAATTATAAACTTGCTGGAAAACATGATCTTTGTTGCCCTGTTTACTTGGGAGAGGCTTACCACTTGTGAGTAATGCTCAATTTAATCGACACGTAAGCAATTAGTCATTTAGGATGCAATTTTCTTCTTTCTCTGCTAACTATACCTTGTGTGATCCTGTGACTCCTTGGACAGGAATACACTGGGTGGCGAAGCCCAAGACTACCTCTCTGGCCATTTCACTCCACGTAAACTGTCAAACATTTAATGGATCAAGGGCAGTAACCCAAGGGACCTGCAGCCCACTATTCTCCTATCAGACACACTGTCCTCATAGTACAGTGATTATGAGAGATATAAGTTGAAATCCTTTGTGACAGAAGAGAATTTGTGCCTTCTGTATCCTGACTGTGTGCACGAACCACTCAGCTATCAAGCAAAAGAAAATCTCCTCCCATAGGAATTCTGAGACTCTCAACTCACTGCTTCTTACAAAACCTTCAGACAAAACATTCTGCTTCAGGTAGAACAGATACTTCTTATCAACTGGAATAAAGTTTTCATTTTATTCTATTCTTTTAATTTTTTCATCTTCTGTGTGCAGTTTTGGGCACCACAGTATAAAAAGGATATAAAACACTTTAAAAATACACAGAAAGTGTCCAGTACAGAGTTACGAAGACTCCAGAGGGCAACACATATGAGGAGTGCCTGAGGTCCCTTGGTTTGTTCGGCCCCGAGCAGAGCAGGCTGAGGGGAGGCCTCATGGCAGCCGGCAGCTCCCTCACGAGGGGAGCGGAGGGGCAGGCGCTGAGCTCTGCTCTCTGGGGACAGCGACAGGACCCGAGGGGACGGCATGGAGCTGGGACAGGGGAGGGTCAGGCTGGGGGTTAGGGAAAGGTTCTGAACCCAGAGGGTGCTTGGGCACTGGGACAGGCTCCCCAGGGCAGTGGTCACAGCACTGAGCCTGCCAGAGTTCAAGAGGCATTTGGACAGCGCTTTCAGATACTTAGTCTGATCTTTGGGTGGTCCTGAGTGGAGCCACGGGTTGGACCTTGTGGGTCCCTTCCAACTCAGGATGTTCTATGATTCTAATAGCCAAATCAAGAAGTCTAATGGCACACAGGCGTAAAATCCCCCATTATCCAAGCTGTCTTTATCAGACTGCTGTGAAGGTATATGAAACACATAATCAACACGCACCTTAAAGGAAAGGAATTACAACTGTCTTGCTCCTCTTCAGGACATGCGATATGACACTCAAGTGAGATGGGGTACATGTTGCTATTGTAATGATGTATTTAATCTTACCTTGTTGTGACCTGTGAGAACAGAGAGGTAACTTATCCCCTTTACCGCAGATGGTCACAGGGTGTTCAATAAATCAAAAATTTACACCCTATCCTAGTAGCCAGCACCACTCTCTATGTCACACTCTGTAATCTTCTTTTCACATGTAAATGAGGCATCCCTCTGAAATCCGTGCACGTAAAAGCTGATAAAGATAGAATCTGTCCAATCCGGCAGTATAAAGACAAGAATTCTATGGTGATGCTGTGTGTGGATTTTGAATGAGAAATGTACATCATTTAATTTTGGGCAGGGTACATTATGAAATTAAAATCACTACACAATAGGATTTAGTGTTTAACCAATATTTTGCCATTTTTTAGACTGTCAGTGAAAATAATACTCATGAGGACTTGCCTAAGAGAGCTCACTTTGTTATTCAATTTTTATTTTTTATTTTTAAACTAAAATCTGACAGGGAAAAAGAAAATACCAGTAAGATAGCAAAATGTCTGAACATAATAGAAGACACTAAAAATATATAATGTTTCAAGGATTATATCTGAAAATTAAACCCTTCAAACCATTTGCTACTATTCCATTAGGAAGAGTTCTCTCCATGCCTAAAAATAAAAAATAAAATGCTTCATTTTAGGCTCTTACAGGGATCCACCCTGTACTTCCTCCAGCTCCACTTTGTTTTTATTCTTTCCAAAACTGAAATATCTTGGCTGTACTAGTTTATGAGACAGACATGCTGCTAAGCAGGGACCACAGATGAGCGCACACATCTTTTTTCATGAGACACCGATAACATATTAAATGTGAGGTTATATGGTACACAATTTACCTCACCCACATATATTTTGAGTTTTCATTAATCCCTATTGCTTTGCATCTGAAAAAAATCAAAGATATCCACAAGCTTTGTCATCAAAAATGTTAGAAACAAAAGCTATCAACCTTCATACCTTGTCTATATTAAGTGAAATAGTGCAGGTGAAAGCGAACAATATTATTTTTATGGACAGAAACTGCTGCAACAGTGAAGAGTAAACGATGATCATCCCAGAATAAACTACAGATAATGTTCAGAGCACTCATCTGGCATAAGAGGAAAACCAAAAGTTCAAGATGATGATCCAAATCACTGAAAAC
This sequence comes from Anas platyrhynchos, assembly GCF_047663525.1. Classification (NCBI taxonomy): domain Eukaryota; kingdom Metazoa; phylum Chordata; class Aves; order Anseriformes; family Anatidae; genus Anas; species Anas platyrhynchos. Next base: position 13,237,760 of record NC_092590.1, read on the forward strand.
ACAGACAGGAAGGCAAGTTGTGGATGCATCATCCCTGGAAGCATTCAAGGCCAGGTTGGCTGCGGCTTTGACCAATTTGGTCTAGTCAAAGGTGCCCCTGCCTCTGGCAGGGGGCTTGGATCTTTCACAAGCTTTCAACCCAAACCACTGTGATTCTATGATTCTATGAAATATTCTACATCCTGTCACCATGTTAACTTGTAAGGTTATTCTGGGGCAAAAAGAAATAAACAAACAAATAATTGTGGACCAACATAAGTATCTGCAAATAAGTTTTGCTGGTTAATGTGCAATTGCTCCATTTTTACACACACACACACACACACACATACATAGGCAAAAAAAACCACCGTGTCAGTATAATTCTCATTAGCAATAATTAATTTTTTCTGAGTGGTAAAACTAGGTCAAATTCAAATCTAGTATAAGCAAATGGAAATGCTATTAAACAGAGAGGTTCAGAAGAAAAAAGTCTACTATGATTTCATTTGCCCTCTATTTCTTTGGTACCACTTTTCCTATGGAAAGCTACCTTATCCCATAATACTTGCTGGAAAGATAAGAAAACTACTAAACCTACCTGATCGCACTGCTCTGTATCAATTGGGATGTACTGTTCAGTACTCTGAGTTTAAGAAAAGCACTACGTAACATCAAGAGAATCATATTAGATTGCTGGAGGTAAAACTGCTTCTAATCCTAACAGACAGGCTTCTACAGCCCTGGTTATCCCTTAGGAAGCAGGGGATAACAATCCAAAGGATGTTTTCCCCCTTTATTTACCCCACAAAGGCCATTTCATGTTGCTGAGTCATTTAATAGGATCTAAGACATCAGATCATTATTAAGATACTGCATTTAATTAAAACTTCCTGATCCCCTTACTTCTTTGTCATCCTTCTTTCACCAAACACAAGCCTGGACACTGAACCTCAGGACAAAATCTTTCTTTGCTGCTGCCAAACGTAACCCTGGAACAAGGGATATTTATGTTTTTAAGTTGCATGTCCATGGCACAAACATAATTGTAAAAAAGAGCTTACAAAAAGAAGCATCAAATTAATCTCAATTCTTTTCTGATGATTCCTTAAATGTTTACAAGGCATGGCCGCATGTTATTGCTTCATAACATCTCTCTGAGGGATTTGTAAATACAATGTTGTTAGAGACTCCCCTCATCTAAACAGCTTCAGCAGGTTGAGAGGAACTCAGATAAGAAAAAACGGAGCAGGGAAACAAATGTTTATTTTTCCCCCTCACTTGGCATTTGAAGAGAAGCTTTGGAGGAATCAATATTTTCAGATTTATGAGAAAAACAAGCAGGGGGGCCCAGATTTCATGGCCTTTACGGAAGCAGACTTCTTGTTGGCTCCACCAAGGAAATGTCAGATCACAGTGACAGCCCATATCAGCAGCTACCCAAGAGCCATCACACTGACTAAATATCCTGGAAATGGGGAGCTGTGAGTCATCAGCTGGGAAGTGCTAAGAAGTTGTTAAAAAAAAAAATATAATAAAAAAAAAGCATGCACAGATGCACAGGATACTGTGTTGTTTTTAGCCAGAAGTGAACACAGAAATAGGTCTTCTGGTTAGAAATCATTTTTGGTGCTACAGAGCAGTGATGTGCAAAGGTGATCTCACTGGATAACAGCCCTTTGCAGAGTAAACAGAAACAGTAACTACTCCTGCTAGCACACACTGGCTGCAGGGTGGTTGGTTATGATGTGTCAAGTTGAACTTCAAGAGCAAAAATCTCTCCATAGGAAACAGTGACTGATGCTTGACTGCAAGTACTATGGTAGCATTATCACAGAGAAAGCAAACAACAGAGATGCTGCATCCCTTTGGTAAAAACTCAGAATGCTGCATTGATTTTTAGCTTAACAGAAACAGGGGGAAAAAAATCCATGTAAATGTGTATCAGTTATGAATACTCTTGTTAGCTCATGTGGGCACAACCAGCAAAAATAGCAACTTGTGAGGATGGCTGTTGGCCTGAGCGCAGGCCAATCAATCCATTATAATTTAAGTGCAAGCTGCTCTGATAGAGGCATTAGTTCCCCACTATATTGCATTTGCCAGTTTAAGATGGAAAAAAAAAAGAAAAAAAAAAAAGGAGAAGAGAAAAAAGGATATTGGAACCACAGACCTCTAGGACTGGGGCTTGCCAGTGACTCACAGATGTCATAGAAAACCTTGTTAATCAGATGCAATGATTTGTCAAAATGTTGCATATTTACAGCACATGAATAATGTTCACTTTTCAGAGTAAGCGATTTCCTAGAAGTAGGGGCATCTAGATTATATATCCTCGTAACGTCTAGGATGGAAGACTTAAATTAAAAAAAAACCTGTTGCCAAGCCAACTCTCATCAGAATGCCATGTTAAAACAGCTTGCCACACCCATCACAATGTGAATGAAATACAGGCTTCTTTCCAGAATGACAAATTATTTTTCTATTAAAACCAGAATCTGAGGGTTTCTTTTATTTATATGTTTTAAGGCTGAATATAACCAAGTAAACACATATATTACCAAAAAACTTCACTAAAATCAAAGTACAGAAAAACTTCCACGTGCCCAGAATAAGATGGCAATATATCCTGCATTCATTAACAGTCAGCTTATGGCTTGCCAACTACCTGAACTCTTTCCAAATGCTTTAGCAAGCTCAAATTTGACTATAGTCCATTTTGGCCACAAATTTTAAAATATGTCCTTCCGTTCATGTATATTGCAATCATTTTGGAAGTGCTAAAGCTAGACATTACAATTACAACATGCATTACTCAAGCACTATGTGCTCGATTTGGTTATTTTTATCACATTCATGCAAGCAAGTATACATCTCAAATCATTCAGGCCAGATCAATTTCAATTCATTTAAAGCATAGAAAACCTCAGAAAACTCAGTTCACCTCATAAATTAATACATCTAAGAGATTTCTTGTTCAATAATGGGAAACATTTCTTCAAATGCTTTATTTTTAAGGTCTTCTGTGTTTGGTTTTTAGCTTAATTAGCAATTACATTAGTGTGTGGAAGTTGTGTTCTACAAGTAGACCACTTCAGGGGTGCTAACAGTCCAGGGTCATTTTCCTACACAACTTTAATTCAGAAGAGAAATCCAGGGAAAGAGATTATTTCCATGAGATGATTTCATACTCCATGAAAACTGTGCAGCTGAGCTGAATTTGTTTTCTTGACATGGCAGTTTCCCCATATACTTTCTAGACTGAAGGATGACACTAGACTACAAAGATAGCACCAGAAGGGCGTGTGTTGGCATTTTTAACACTCAAGAACTCCTTACTTAAACTCTTTTCCATACATTACAGCCATAAAGAGAGAATCTTAACATACTGCATTGCGTGGCACAAGGGGGAGGAAATGTATATAAAAAAAATTACTGAACAACATTGTTTAATTTAGAAACTACAAGGCAGAAAATACAAGCCTGGATACTTATTTACCATTGTCTTCTGATGAACGTGAAGAACTAACCCTAATTATAGATGCAAAATACTGTATTTTCAGGATTGCCTGTTTTAATTTTCCAGCAGTACGCTATGTCCCTCAGCAATACCAGTACTGAGGGGCAAGGAGTGCACGTGCTATCTCCCCCATCTTCTGTTAAACTTGTGATTCTCCTGAGGAATTCTCTACAGCAGCAAGGTCATATTGGAACAGTTTTCCAATAGTGTAACCTCATTAATATTTTTGTCATACCCTTCTGGAAAAAAAAAAAAAAAAAGCAGATATGAGACAGAATCTGGGAAAAAGAGAGCCCTGAGATGTCAGCATAGAAGAGGGAAAAGGTGGCCAACCTCCAGTGTTGTTTTTCCTACTTGTAAAAATTCAGTTCATGGAAGCAAAAAAGTAGTAGTATAATGTCAACACCTCAAAATACCCGCTACTAACCAGGAAGTTTGATCATCTTAATCTGACTAAAAAGGCAAGAAGTGTTATAAATTTACTGCTCTTGGCTTGTTTACTAGGTCTGTCATTGGTTAGTAATAAAATGAACTTATAACAATTACAAGTTACAATTTGCTTTTCCTATCTCCTTTTTCAGTAAACCATTTTTTCCTCAGAACTGTCTTTCCATCTTAGGGGAGCTTTCTAAAGACACGAGGGGGTTGGGAGTAGCAGTGTTACTTGCTTAGCAGAATGACAATATGCATGTTATCAACGTGTCTGCTCAAGACAAACACCTGATACCCAAAGCGATTAGATGGGGTGGACAGCGGTCGCTGCTCTGGGGATATACGTAGCGTAATTCCTTGTAGCAACAGATCTATCCCAGCACAGAGGCAGTAAGCATTCATTTTCATCCAGTGTATTGTTACAAATCTCACTTAAACATCATTCTGGCATTTTCTAGTAGAAATGCTCAGCTCTTCACAGATCTCTTTCACATCGGTAATGAGTTTCAGCAGTGACAAATGATACCCTCTGCGTTTTTTCTCACTCATCTTCTCAACACCTATTTTCTTTGGTATTCCCTGCTGAGTACCCTTTAAAAGTTTGAATCATCTTTTGACATAATAGACAGGCTAGTGGTTCAATAAAAAAATATTAAAGCTTGCAAGATCTAAACTCCAAATACTACTGGAGGAGGAAAAAAGACATTCAACAAGTGGTATGTCTACACCAAATCAAATTACCCTAGCTGAAACACTCAAATAGTTAGTTTGTTGTTGAAGATAGAAGCTGGTTCAAGCATTAGCCAACTTTTCAGAGAAAATATTTCTACAGGTAAACCATTTCACTTTAAAACTGTCTGTTTCGAGACGTAAGTATCTCCCACCAGAAAACTATATATTTTATTTTGCTTTGTTCAGTGCTTATAGCTACCTCTGAAATTATGAGGATTTAATATTAGGGATTTAACATCCTGCTTTTTATTGTTACACAGCTGTCATTCTAAAAGCTGTTTTCAATATTGAAATGCATCACTTAATTTTGAAACATGGTAGGAATTTCAAAGTTTCCAAAGACTCCGTCGAGCTAATTTTATGTATATTTACACACAGAATTAACTTCAGATATTCACATGTTTATTTCTGCTTGCATACATCTCCTTTGACACACGTCATTCAAAGGAATATTTCCACCAGCTGTCAAATAAGCTTAAAAATTTGCTATGTACCAGACACGATGAATACCTGCTAACCATGTTCACTTAACCAAACAACCACAAGTCTTTTCACTGAGATGAAAGCTGTTAAAACCAGCTTCTCTTTTAACATATTACCCAATACAGAACAAGATAGGAATTGAGACAAGACTGTAAGTAGTATCCTGGTCAAATTCCTCTCAACCTGGAGCAATATATAGGTACAAAGGTTCTGATTGTCCTTCTTATACATAAATACTGGTGTGCTGCCTCACTGTCTACCCACCTAAATCTCCAAATTTATTGGATTCAAAAAGACAAACGTCTCACTTCCCTACCATCTCCTGGATTTGGTCCAGGGCATACCTAACCATGAAAGTAACTGTGTATAAATTGTCATTAAAAATACAGTTTCCCAAGCTGGGCTGCAGTACTGTGAAGAAGATGAAGGTCCAGAGTGAAAACTTAGTGTTATTGGTGGCAATGGCAAAACTATCCACCCTTGTAAACCACCACTCTTTTTCCTGTAAGGCAAGAGACTGTTTGCCCACTGTCAGGCTCTCATAAACTTTGATTTTATTAGAAGGAATGAAAAAAAAAAAAAAAAAAGTTCACAATCATCTATTCCAAAGTACATCTGAAAGGACGAATTCTTCTTATTTCAATGACACAACATCAGTAATTTGACTGAGTTATACACCAATTATTAAGGGTACAAGAGGCTTTTAAGTTTCTGTATTTCAGTGGTAGCCTTTACGTGGGTGTAATATAGATATGTATTATACACACATACAAATATGTAGCATAGGCTTGACATGTACTTATATAAAAGCCCCTGATGATTGCAACAAACAATGCAAAACACAATAAAACAGACTAAAAAGCGAAGGTGGCACGTAGCACAGAGCCACATCTGAAAACCCCCAAATGCTTTAACATATTGTAAATCCTTCACTTAAATGCAGTTTCAGATTGAATTATTTTTTTCATGCTGACAGATAGTAGCCCTCCCTATAATGAATAAATCTACTTTGTACATGGTGTAAAGCTATGAAATATAAGTAGCTCACGGTGATGCCAGCAGTCTTTCCAATACCTCTGCAACAATTGTTCTTCGATTAAATAAAATTTTCTAAAATTTTACCATAATTTCCCATCTCTGTTTCTCTCCCTCCCCCCTCCTTCTACATTTCTTTTAATTAAAGCTTCTAAGGAGCATTGATTGAAAGGTCTTTTATCCTCTTATTGCTTTTTTAATTCTTTACTTCAGTTCTCTTATACTCCTCCTTAATCATGAATGCAAATAAAATTCACAGTGTAATCAGCAGCTGCCTGAGAGCGCTGAGCTCCGTTGCCGTGGGAACAGCCAAGTCAGTCCTTGACCAGAGGAAGCATCGCACCTACTATTTTTTTTTTTTTGCCTTATTCCCTTTTTCGTTTCTCTCCTCTTTCATTTTCAAAACACACATGCTTCCCTAGGACATGTGATACCTGACGATAAATTGGTAAACCACCAATTTAATGACCAGCAGCAGTGGCTGATATATTGGTCTTCCATGCTAAGCATCATCCTACGGCTCTTGGGTACAGGAGATGGGTCCTGGCTGCCCAAAGAGAAATAACCATCACCCAGACTGTGAGACTCTACAAACCACATGTTCTCAGTCAGAAGCAGTACATCTTTTTCACTTCAACATCTAGTGAAATGACGTTACTGTGTTCCAGAATATCTCTGGAAAGGTCTCATTGACCTGTTAAAAAAATGCCAAAACATCATGAGGTAGAGGAATACTCAGGTAGAAAGGAAAATTCACACAAACAGTCTTTCATGACTCCTCTCCTATTTGATCAGATTTTATTTGTCAAAGTATGACACCGATAACTTGTATCAAAAGTGCCTATCATAGTCTAGTTGTCATTGAAGTGACAGTGCTAGATTTTAGTTCAATTATTAACAGGAGATGAAACCAGCCAGAAGTTCCTGCAACATTACAACACAACACAAATGTGTTTAATTTGTGAGAGGTGCTTTACTTTGGTGCTAGTCTATGGAAAAAAAAGGTGCAAAGGGTAACAAAACTGCACAGACAGGGGCACAGTGCTGTTTCCCCCAGGTCTGATGGGGCCCCAAGAACAAGATTTTCTCACAATAGCCACTGAAGAGTGACAAGGACTTTGTTGGTGCTGGTATAGCACAAGAAAATATATCCAAATCAATGTACATTATCATAACTACTGATATAGTTTCCAGGAAAAATGTTCTAACATTGTGCACTTCTATCTGCTCACTGCTTTGCTGAGGTTCCTACAGTACTTTGACACTTAGCATACTTTGTGAGTGTAAGCAGCTTAGAACCATGCTTCCAAAAACTGTGGGGGGAAATAGCATTGGTTAGTCTCTGGAAATCCCCTAACAGGGATGATTAAGATCCACCCACTTCAGATAAATCACAAAATATGTAATGATGACTAGTTTATTTATTTATTTTTCCAACATGCTTTAACACAGCTGGAATTTTTGCTCAGGTTTTGAAAAATGAATGCTCTGCTCATTTTTGGTAAGTGCATTGAGACTCAACCACCAATAAATGTATTTAATTCATTCGGTGCTAATTAAATTTTTCAATATATAAGACACCCTACTACAGTCTCACAAACTAAGAGTCCTCAGGGGACTGTCATTGTCCCAAGACAACTGGATAGTTAAAGTGTGTGTTTGTGTATGTGCATATACACATTATGTGCAAAAAACTAAATTCAAACAAAATAAGAAAAAAAAAAATCCTTTAAATTATTCCTGTAAAATACATTAAATGGCCAAAATCTGTAATTTCATGTTATTCCATGCTTACTTAAGACTTGGTTAATCATTCTTTTACCCCCTTGGTACTTGTTGAATGAAACTTCATTAAGTGGAATTCTTTGTTAAAATGTCCCAATTAAGCCACAGTCATCTCTGCTTACTCATTATGCCAAATCAGTCTCATCAGAGATGTCCCACTGATGTCCCATCTCCAAAAAAGTCTGTTCCAACAACAACAAAAAAAATCACAAAAGATGCTACTGCACACATCAGGGAGAAGACAAAATTGAAATACACCATGTTCCCCTGCCAACTGTACTTCATTCTGAGACATTCCCAATTACATCTTTGGGAACAGAGAAAATCAGCTTGCTCCTCTTTAAATGGAGATCAGACAATTAGCTATGCACAACCACTTTCTTACAATTTCTTTATTCCTTTTGCAACCATTCGAGAGCTGAGTATAGCAAACAGCATAGTTGCAAGGAAGACAAAAAGGCAAGTTCTCAGAGCCACATGCTTTTTAACACTTCACGTAATTAACTGGGTCGCATTAAGACACTATGAGGCTCTTAGGTTTAAGCAAAGGTTAATATTCAAATTGCTTGTTAAACGTTGGCATAAAACCTATGAAGCATAGCACGAGGTCTGTGGTGTGGTTATAATCCACAGTTTTTGCTGGCAATTGTAAACTCAGTTTGCCTGCTGAAACACCCACTGTGGCATGCAGTCTTTTAAAGATTTATTTTTTTTGGACTGTTTATCTTATTTTCAAAAAAGAAGAGACTGTGACAAAGTAGGCATCAAAGAAATAACAGTTGCTACAGGAACAGAATCAAAACAGGAGATAAATGAAAGAAAAACAAAGAAAAAGAAAAGCAACCCAAGAAGAATTTTTTCTGATACCCTATTAGAATGACACATTTTTACACCATGTCTTCTGTCTTTATATCAGATGCTTATCCCAAATAAATATATATATAAGTCATGCATTGGTATAAGATTTGATGGTAATAGGAGTAACAAGCCGTAATATAATCTAATAGACTTATCTAGTATTGACCTGTCTTGTTGGCTGACTTTGTCTTGGGTTAAGAAAGATGGATAAAAAAAGAGAGAGAGAGAGAACATGAATTAAAATAAAGCAATGACTGTAACTGGTAATGAAGAAAAAATGAGTCAATGGGAATTATCCAAATTGTGTAAGTTATGGAAATTTCATTCTGAATTTCTTCAATGGTATGATTCTCCAATGAAGCAGGCTCAGAATACCATTAACTTAAGTGACTACTTGACATGGTCAAGTTTCTTGTTTTCTGGAAGGGTGCTGAAGATGTGAAAAAGGGAAAGTGGGTTGAAAATATATTTCATCTTCCATTTTTTAAATTTAAAAAACAATAATCAACCAACATCTCTCCTGTATACTTGGGTTATTGAGGCAGTTCTGAAATGCAAAGTGCAAACTATTAACAGTTGCCAATATATATATATATATATATATATATATATATATATATATATATATATATATATTTTTTTTTTTTTTTTTAAATCCACCTGTCTTAGAGCTGGTAATCACAAAATAGGTGGGGCACTCTGCCCTTCTCTTACAGTAATTCTATTCTACCTAGCACATTAACCAAGATAAAACATGATGTTTATACCTACAATTATGCCAACACTATCTCTGGAGGGCCCACAAGTTATCTTCCTCTACTATTGTTTACTACATTGTACATTCATAATTCATGTTCTTTAATTACATTAATATATTTTATGAGAAGGTTGCTCTTTTTTTTTTTTTTTTTTTTTTTTTACCTCCACCCCTGCTTAGTACATTCTTTCAAAAACTAAAACCAGCTCATGCCTCTTTCCTAGGCATCAAATTTTAAATCAGGTTTGCATGCAGTTAGTTGCAAGCCACTGTTAGCCCCATGCCTTTTATGCTCTCGTGAACATGACATGCAGTGCATACCAAATTCTTACAATGTATTTTACCATTCTGTTGCTGTACATCTCTGAAATCAGCCTTGTGGGAGCACAAAGGAGTAACCTACACTAAAAGAAAACTGTAGTGAAGGAACACATCACACATCGCATTCTGCAAATCACCCGAAGCCTCAGTTGGAAAGTAACAACTAGCAATTTACTCATTTCCTTTGCACACAATACCTAGAAAACTGCCTTACAGCACCTTGCATCCCTGTCCCATGGGTTTGAGGTTTAGATAAGCTCCTGAGCTCTTTCGCAGCCTGAGAAATGGAGGTAGAAGCTGTTGTGGTTTTGGGTTTTAATTATTATTATTATTTGAAGTAATTAAGATCTCAGCTCTTCCCAAAGACTTCACTTGGTCTTTTCCAGGAAGACCATCTTACTTAGTTACTGATGTTCTACCTAAACTTCTGAAAATTTAAATTCTGTGGGGAAGAGTTTCCCTTTAGATTTTACTCATACAATACAGATGTGAAGGATGCATCATTTACCTCTGTTGAAGATTTTTTTTCTTTCTTTGATAACTTAAAATCAATAATTGGGGCTGGTTTTAGAACTAATCTGTCTTAAACTTCTTTTGGTGCTTCATTATAGCAACTTTCCAGTAGAAATGCTTCAAAACTGTTGAATAGTACTGGAAGAAATACACGTATGCAAAATATACATTTTTGATTTTCTTTCTGTGCATTGGGATGGTTTAGGAAGTGACCAAGGAAAAATGATTTCATACTTTCAAAACAAAATATTCAACTACATTGCTATATTGTGCCCCTTCCAAGTAGCTTCAGCTCATTTAGATCTTACAAATATCATTCCCTGTGCCACCACACCTTTTTTTCTTTTTTAATTTTTTAGAACAACCTTATTCTCCCACTTGGGAAACTTCTCCATCTTGAAACATAATGCTGGGCAGGCTGTGAACAAAAAGCACCTTCCAAAATGAATTTGGTACAGAATAAAAATTACAGCAAATGCTTTTTAATATATATTTGCTTGAATAAGATGTCAGAAGTCACCTCGCCATTGTTTTATGTCTTCAGCTCTAACTTCTGAAACATTTTTGCTTTCTCTGTCAGTACCGAAATGAGACAATTACTCATTAATCTAATAGCCTTCATTTTTTCTCTTCAAATAAAATGTCACTTTAAAAGCAAAGGGCTAGTTTGATGAAAAATTATTTTGTTCTATTTTTCCTTTCTGATCAAGCACGTCTCTGCAATTTCAACATGAAATTATCTTCATCCTCCAGGAGTAATCTGCATTAAATGGATTGTTTTAAAAATAATGTATCTATTGTTCTGGCTGTGAAATGTAAAGGAGGATGGTAGAGCAGTCAATGTTCCAGTGCAAAAGAAGAGATGGTTCTGAAATGATTTACTTAACAAGTAATTGTGCTTCTGTATCAGCCATCATTCCCCTCTTCCCCTTCCCCAGAATTAATGGAAAGAAAATATATTGCACTTCTGGTAACTAAGACAACGCTGATAATTGACACAAGCCATAACAATATTAGAGCCCATTTAAAAAAAAAAAGTAATATGGGGTTTCATTTTCATTTCTGGGAGTCTGGAGCTACTGTTAAGTACAGTCAATTGCAATTTAAATAGCTTAAGTAGTTCTAGTTTAACAAATCTAGCGTATTGAAATTAAAATTTTTCTTGTCACTTCTATAAGTCATGCTTGGGTGGAATTATTTGATGAAGAAGAAGAGTTTAGGGACATGTCGGTATCATAAGACAAGTTTTGGTCAATTAAATGGCTTTGATACACTCCTAATTATTGCTAGTTTGTTTCATCTTGTGTTTGCATACCCTCAGAAGAGAGAGCTCTAATCTACGTGAGAGGAAAACAAAGCCATTTATGTGCATCTTGTTTTGTGACTGCTAATCTTTTGCATTTCGGTTGTCTTTCTAGGTTTCTTATTTATATGCTTCATCTGTTCTTTTCAATAACAGAACCAGTCTCTTATTTGGGAAGTAATGCCTGAATATGAAATATTATGGATCAGATTGTTTTTATTGTAGATGAAAGCATGGCACAGTACAATAAAAAAAAAAAAAAAGTTGTAGTGCCTTCAAAACCAGGTATTTATCATTCAATATCACTCTTTATAGATAATGCTTCATTACAGTCATACTTGCTTTGTTTTAACTGGAAATTAAAGCAGTATTTAAGCAATAAAAACTAAATTTTCATCACACGCTAAAGTTAGAAAAGCACAAAGACTCTAACGACAAATCAAAGGCATCCAGAAAAAGCACTCTTTCACCACAAAAGACATTTTAATTTTCATTCCATTAGTGAATCTTCCTTCACTTACAAAATTTCTTGACATATCTCAGTTCCCTAAAAACTATGTTTCAGAATATGTCACTTCATAACTTAAGAGGCAGTATTGGCTACTCTCATTGAAAGGCAAAGTGCTGCATCTTGCTGCTTAACCTGGAAGCATAGAAGGATTTTACAAAGCATGAATATAGATAATGCCATTTATTAATTAAGGCATACCAAATCAAAGGATGAAGCAGTGAATGAAGTGTTACACCATCATGGCCACTGATCAAACTGCAAAGACAAATGCAAATGTCTCACAGCCTAATGTAAAACAAAAAAAATTCTGGCTCAAGGGACAGAACAGGACCCCAAGCATCAGGCACTGACTTCAGATAACCATTTTCTGAAGCATTACTGATATTATTTAATTGGAAATAGGTTTCTGCTCTCATTGAAATGCCAGGAATACTCTTACACTACAAGTGGCTATATACAGAAGTCACTTCTGGAGAAAAACACAGGCAGCAAACAGAATGGCATTCTCCATGCAATACTACTGACGCAGCAAAGTTTGCATGTACCTGTTAAGATGCTCTGCTGAATCAGGCCCTTTAAGCACTTACAGTCACTTACAGCACTGATCTATAAAAGGAAAGCAAGTGTCTGAAGTTATGAAGAACCAAATGTTACTTGATATAGTAAGAAAAGAAAAGAAAAAAAAAAAAAAACAAGACTACAGTCAAAAGTTAATCTTTAAAGGCACTAGGTAGATAATTGTCTTCCAGTCAAAAGTCTTAATGCTGCTGAAAGGTATGTAAATATTTAGGCATAAGCAATTACCTGCAATGCAGTTCCTAGCTGTAAACAATGCAACAATTTACAACACTTCAAATATACCACTTAACATTTATTTTATAGCATATCTTACACACAAATGTATCTACGCCCTGCTCCTATGGTGCAACATGATGAAGACCATCTCAGAGAAACAGCCGAATGCTTTTTCAAAGATTGATATGGCTGTATGCTGAGGTCTGTTCTGCTTTCAGCAACTCTACAAATATTTATTCATTGAATCTCCAGTGTACAGAGGCATAAGACATGGATTTCACTTTTATCTACTAGCCTAATGACCTCTAAGCTCACACACTTAACTGACCATCCCGAATGCTTCTGTTTTCAGCACTTCCCACTGTGACTTTTGCCTCAGCTTACCAGCTAGCATCTGCCAGTCAAAAGAAGGCCAGGCTAGTATGTAGCCAGGGTCAAGAACAGTAAGTTCTTCAGTGTTACCTCTCCCTGCTAAGAGAAGCAAAAAGCAAAGAAGTTCTGTCCTCAAGCAATAATACAACTAACAAATCTGCTTGACAAATTTGACTTCACTTCTGAGTCAGGCAGCTTGTCCTAGGGTTGATATGAGTACTTATTTGAGTGCCTGTTGGCTTCCTAGACCAAAGTCTTACTGAAAAGAAGGACACAAGGAAAGTTCAAGTTAGAGTGGTTTTCACATTGCGACAGATAAAACGTAAGCCTGCACAGCCCTGCTAGAACATCTGCATGGTAGCAACAGACAGCGAAGTGCTTGAGATTGGAACGAATACCTTGGGTATTCACTGGCTTGGGTTGGCTGAATATTTTATTGAAGGCAGCCTAAGAACAGAAACCATTCTCCCTACGCAGAGCACGGGAAACCCTTTGTAAACATCAATGCTATTATATGTACAGTACTTAATGCTTTCCTAGTTTGTTTGATTTACAGTTAAAAATGTTCTGCAGATTTCTCCAGCTGTGCTCCTTTAGCAGATTGTGACATGCAGCAATCTGTTTGAGAGCAGCTGTTAGTTCACATGTTGCCTTATTTGCATCAGTGTGAAACAGCAGACTGTTACATGAATAAAACATGCTTCCTCTTTGCCCTATGCTAGTAGAAAGATTTATCTATTTAATTTGGCTTTACACAGAGGAGAGCTGTATTTTTAAATAAGATTATTTTTAAAAAATTAAATATAATTTTCAATTATCTATTTTAAGATGCTGAGAAGTCCATGTTGTCAGTTTGAAATGCGTGGGATTTAATTTTTGGTCTAAATGCAGTTTTAAGTAACACCAGTTGAAGGAACCAGAAGCACAACACAATTCCACCGGAAGCCCTAGGAGATACCTTGGCAAATAGATTTAAAAAGGTGTTCAGTCTACATTTTGTTTGAGAATCCCACCTCCCTGCCAATCATTAAGATGAGCAAATCCACAGTACATTTTCACGGTTATGTGTGTAAATATGCCATATTTGATAGCAATAGTAAGTAACACTTAAAAGTTCTCAGTTAGTGGCTAAATATGCAAGAAGGTATTAATGTTGATCTGTTCTTCTAGTGCTACAGGTGCAAAGCAACACAATTTCAGTAGAAAGAACTGAGCTATAGGAGATCTCTGAGTAAGGTTTTGAAGTGTTTGAAGCTGACTTAAACTGGATTGATGCCCATCGCTTCCCCATGGGACTGACCCTGACCTTCCACATTCAGTGATGTCTGTAAATATAGAAAGACCCTGCATGTAGGCAGCTCATGTAATCTCACCTGCAACTTCACTGAATTTTGAGTCTCTCTCATCAAGCCCTGCCAGGAACTAGGTAAAACCTCCAACCAGGAACCTACAAGAAACACCTCAAATAGTAGCTCCAAGCAGCTGTGGACAATTTTCTGGGCTCTCTACATGCATTCGAAGCACCTTTGTTTTACAAAGAGCACCCACCCAACTGGTGACTCGATTTCTGGGATTTTTTCTTTTTATTATTTTTTTCCCATCTTGGGTTTCTTTCTTAACCCTTTATTACCATTTTAATAGAATCACTGAAATACACTGCTCCATAATCCCTTCATTTGAGAAAATTTTTTGTCAACAGTATATAGTTGTTTTTTTTGTTTGGTTGGTTGTTTTTTTTTGTTTGTTTGTTTGTTTTTCCCACATTCTTTTAGTGCTTAAGCTACTTTGGTTAAACATAAATTAAGGCTGCACTTCCACACTTTGCTGCAGCATGTCAAGAGCAGCTGAACTTGGGATATCTCCTTTATTTTAATATTTCATGGACTTTTTTTTTCTTCACATTTTCCTAGACGCACATAAAGCTATTTGTATAAATGTTATTTCTCAGTAGATCCAGTTTAACCTAGGGTAAAATGAAAACATTACCTTTATTGCACCCACATTTATGTTTCCTTTAAATGCTGGGAGAGGGCAGTAAGGAGAAATGGTCCCATACATTTTATTTCAGACATCTCTTGAGAAGAACCATGCTCCAAGGAAAAGAAATCAGTGTTTGTGTGAAAATGCATTGGCAAACCTGCGGCCAAACACAATGGTCAGTATCTTATCCTTTTCCATACGAAATAAATGAGAGGTTTATCTGATTTCCTCACACATTCTCCAATGTTTCTTTCATTTTTTGTTTTACAACTCCATTCTGCCTCTCAGATTGCAATTGCTCCGCCATTCATTAGATTACATCTTTACCAGCAACAGCCTCCCCAGTCTTTACAAAGGCTCCCAGATAGTTTCCACAGATACCGGGCAACAACCATTTGTCACTTTTCTGCAACAGCTGAACTTTCAGATCGATTACAAAAGGAAGCAGTGATAAAGTAAACAAGATATGTCACCGGTTTGGATTCAAGGAGCTAGATTTTGCCACTCTGACAAACAGCATTACTCTTCCCCCGGGGGGATAACCAGGCTATTCATAAAGCAAAGCACCATCTATTTGGGATGGAGGTTAAAGGGCTTCACCTGAGGGAAACGATCAGATTCTACACCACACACGTACTGTGACACACACAGACCCTCCAATTATTCATTTCCTGTTCTTACTCTTCGTCCATATTCATACAAACCACGCAGTATCTGTTCAGCACACTTGCTGGTTGCAGAGCCTGCCATCTTTTCTTACGCCTCATTTGTCTGCAACTAGATTTCTGAATGGATTTTAAAGAGGCATTAGTACACTGCTCTGAAAAATATGCTAGGCAGTTTGGATCTGGTTATGGCATATAAATTGGATAAAAGCATTAACTTGCTCCCCACTTTACTACCTAATGTACAGATTTATCTGCTTTTTCCCTGTGCTGCTTCTCTCCCAGACAGCAGGAATTACACCAAGACAAGTGTACAAAAGCCCCACTTTTTGAACTCTCTGAAACTTGTTGCCTACAGAAGTCCTAGAAGTTGTGAGTCCCACTGCCCATACACCACTCTTTTGTTTCTTTAGACACTCTCAAATGATTCCATGAATCATTTGAGAGTGTCTAAAGAACTTTTCCCCTGTGAGAAACAGCAAGACAATAAATAATGTTATTCATCTTGTTTATATCTCTCAACTTTTTACAACGCAATTGTATCTCTCCTCAAGAACCCTATTTTATTAAAACTCCATGACTAAAAATAACCTGCAGAGTTCAGCAGATCTGAATTTCAGCTATTTTTCTAATAGTGCTGTGTTTGAAAAGTCAGTCACAAAACCTCAGCTGAACCTCACTGCATTTGTATACTGCCACTATAGATTTTACATTCCATTGAAATATCTATAAAAAGGATTTTCTTGTTTAATCACAGTGAACCTAAGGCTACTAGCAAGAAGTCAGTCCTCAGTCCTCTGCTCCCTCACTGTTTTGCAGAGGAAGCATATTCCAAAATAAATGTATGAGGTTGAACAGTGAATGTGAGAATGACAGCCTGCTATCATCACAGATAGTCACGGGAACAAAAGGTTTATTCAAATAAAATAAAACCTTTAAAAGGGTTCAAATAAAATAAAACCTTTAAATAAAACCTTTAAAACCAATAAAATAAAACCCTTATTCAAATAGCGAAGGATAGACATGACTTAAGCCAATTGGAAGTGGTCAATAAATCGGAACATCATTAAATACGAGTATATGTACTAAGAAAAAGATTGGAAGGCAGGTAGAAAAACTAGTATAAGTCACTATGCTAGGACAAAGAGAAGTCAATTTCTTTAACAAAAGACTTCTCTCATACTTACTGCTAATTCTTTTTGCTATTTTTCTCCACCTGATGCTTTCTACAGCTCATGTCTGCTGAAAGCTATCTATAGTTCAGTGAATCAGGCTAGGTGCCCAAGCCCCCTGTTTTCAGTTTTCACAGCAGTTTTCCAAACAATTTCTTATTGGTATTAAAGATATAGCTGCTAAAAGTATCTGAAAATTAGTTTTAAAAAATACCCTTCATTCAAAGTGCTCAGGAAACATAACATCCTGAAGACCAAGGCTAAAAGAAGAGTTCTCACATTAAAAATGAAGATTTATCACTCTCAGTCCTGCTCCATTTTTCAAAGAAAAAGCATTACATTTTAATTCCTGGCTCCAAATACATTTTCTGGTTCGGACCTTAGGAAGCCTTACAAGAAATGAATAACAGTGTTTGAAATCAGATACGATTCAAAGTAACAAAAATCTCGTTGAACCTATTCACTGCATAGGCTGACTGACATCTGAGCTGAAAGCCACCAGAACAGCTCCAGAGATTCTTGAGCCCTCCAATTCATATTGGACCACTGACGCTGACTTTCAAACACATTTAAGTGCAAACATTTATTTCTGATCTGCACTCTTTTTTTTTTTTTTTCCTATTTCTTTTGTTCATTAGCGGCCAATCCTGTCTCAGACTCCTGCTCTAGAGCAGTGTGACTCCCTAACTCTGAAGGGCATGCTTGCCCATTTGATAGAATAATGCATTAAACCAAATATTCAAATGATCTTTAAAAATATATATATTTCTTTCATTATCAGCCAAAGTGTCCTCAAACAACCCAGCCTGACAAACTTCTACTCCAGCACTGGTGTTACAAGGTTTTCTCCCACCCTTGTTTACCTCAACTTGGATTCCCTTTTGATCTCCAGCTCTTTTATCCCTGTAAGGGACTCTATGCCACTCACATGCCACCCATCATATTCCCTTGATCTTGCAAGCTGCTACCTGCATGCTGCATGGTTTGGAAAGTGTAACGCATGAGGTAGGATAAGGACCAGGGAAATATGGTGCTAAAGCCAGTATTTGCTGCTTCCTTATTTCAGAAACGATCTAAGTTCAGTCTTCTGCACCGCACTGAAACTCCCCCCCACACAAACAAACAAAGCTATTCTGATAGCTCAGTTTGGTAAGACTAAAAGCCTTTGGTAAGGATATTGTAGCTGTGAGCTTGGAGGTGGAGTGGTCGCTGTTGACAGAAGGAAAGTAAAAGCCCTATAGAATTACTTATTTTCAGTCTTCCTGTATTCGCCAGGCAATCTTAAATACATCAATAGACTCCCACAACAACAACAAACTTAAAAAAAAAAAAAAATAAAAAAAAAAATCAGGCAAAGCAAGAAGATCTGGCCCCATGTTTTACATGACACTGACCACTATCTGACCTAGCACTGATAGAGCTGCTGCTGTCTCTCCCTCCCCTACTGGTTTTAAGGCATTAGTAGTTCAACAAGATCCCCAAGTCACCACCTCAGTTCTGAATTCCACTCTTAAACCCATGCCGGAGGTCCAGGTTTGCTCTACGGCAGTCAGGGGACATTTCCTCCTGCCCTAGCTTTTGCCATTTTTCTGCTGCAGCTAAAGCGTAAAGATCAATGTCAAAGGGAATAACTCAGCAAGCAAAGAGGTGATGATACTGGTTTCATTTCTAGTGGCGAGATTCTGCCACTCCACATCAGAAAGAATTGTGCCTTTTTACTGCAGAAGACAGTGAGACCATACACAAGCTCAGGCACAGCTTGTGGCAGAACTCTGCTTTCTGGGAAGGTCAGCGAGTGATGTGCTGCTGTGGGCCCACACAGATAGGCAGGCTTACAAAAATCTCCATTTACATTTTAAAAAAGGATTTCTTGCAGAGTGAGTGATTTTTTTTTCTTTTAGAAACACTAGATGCAGAACTATACAAACAGCAGAGTAAAAATGATCAAAACCCACAAACTACACTAAAAAACATGTTTTCTCCAAAAGTTAATTTCCTAAAAGTTCTCACAAATGTTCCTGTTTGATAATTAAACGGGGCAAAGATAATAAAACCTGGCATAACTGCAGTGCTAAAATCATCATGCACCTGCCCAATGAATTGCTTGGCAATCAGCCAGATGTTACATTTTATTTAAATGACTATCACAACTTTGACAATACCTTCATATACCTTCTTTCCTTTATTTTCTTTTATTTCTCCCAACTCTCCAAATATCTCATGTGGTTGATCAGAACTGTTTGATATCGATTTCCCAGTTGCAACCGACTATATATCAGGCCCAGATCTCAGCCAACTTGAAATTATATACAAAAATTACCATGTAGAGCAATAGGAAAATGAGATGAACACATGCTTTTTACCTTAGGATATAAACTTATGTATGCACCACTGCATTTTATTAAAACATGAATAGCTTTTTCAGCTACAGCAAAGCCTCCTTTCCCTTAAAGTGTCTAAAGACATAAGGAGAAAGTTAATATTTCAGTTAATGTGTTTTAACTACTTAATTTAACAAAGAAAAAAAAAGTTTGGAACCAGCTAGAATACATACATTTCCTCAGTTAGAAAATATGGTTATATAAACCAGAGGTCTTATTTTATATCATTCCATAAACACACTTTTCCTTCTGTTTTTCTCATTACCACAATGTAATTGTGCTTTTGCCTCAATTATTTTGCATAAACATTAATTTTATGGTTTGCAAATGTGGACAATGAAATCAAACCTGAAAAGAGGCATCTGTCTTCTTAAATGACCTTCTTTACTTTCACATACAATACATATCCTCTCATCATGTGAAAATAAAACCACCTGGAAGACACCTATCTGCGATTCAGAAAGCTACCTGTAGTAAAATTATTATGGATGGACACAACGATGTGTTTGTACCCCGCTGAAAGCTTCAAAAGTTGAGTTACTATAAAGTTTTAACCCTTTAGCTAAGATCATGTTGAGCTGGAGTTGAACATCAAATATACCTATCTGTGTGAACGTCAGCAGAAAAACAGATTTTATGATCTAATAGCTTTTTCTCCCCCTTCTTCAAATATTTTATCATTCTCGAAGTTCTCAATCAATAAGCTAAGGCCAAGTATCTAAACTGAACTAATACGAAAGATTTCAAAAGAGTCTTTCCCATCACGTGAATAAACTGTATTAAAAAGCATATATGTACAAGCATACTTACAAACCAAAGGATAAAATCCTCATTTTGTAAGGGAAAGTTTTAAAATACTGTCAGAGTAAGAATGAGCTTTCACAGCTTCACCATTCAGTGAGCCTCAAACCTGTGCTGTCACCAAAGCATGGGCTTTTACAGGTCTTATTATTACAAAGGTATTTCATTATAAAGTCAGTATCAATCAGAACTTCCCCCCCCCCCCCCAAACTGTGATCCCCAAACCACAAAATAAATAAATAAAGTGAAACAACCATTTCTTTGTTCCCCTGTAATTTACTCTTCGAATTAGCTTTAGTTTTAAACTGGCACAATTTGGAAAAGGTAACCTATACAGCTGCTGATAAGCTGTGCATTTTTTATACTCACTTATCCCCTTCGGATCTTTTTTTTTCCTCCTCCTACTTATAACAACGTTAATTAATGCCCAGGCACCCACCACCAGCTGATTAGACAGGGCATATGGGAATCATTGTGCCTACACCAGAGCCTGTGCCACAATTTAATGACTGTGAGAGCGATGCCAGCTGAGACATCGGAAAGACAACTTCACACAGTACTTAGCAAATAAATAAAAAGCTCCTCTGACTCTCAGCACACTGCAGAGACCAGTGCTGCAGCTCCAGATGTACCGTGTTGTGTCCAAAGATCGCGTGTGGCCCCGACAGAGCTGGGAGCCGAAATGGGACCTTTGGTGATGGCTTCGCTCTGACTGACTTACACCACCCTCCTTCTCTTAAGGGAAGATTCTGTCACATGTGAATTTCACCTGGTTGTGGTTGTTGTAATGCAAATTTGACACATCTTTGCATTTTGTGTGACGATGCACTGATGTAGTGATTTAAACATTTGAATATACAGCAGGTTGTACTTACATAACTACACATTCTTTTCTCTGTTTATTGAAAGTTTTATGCTCATCTCAAAAATCACTAAGCTGTTTTTATCTAACCTGTCTCATGTCATTTCTCACCTAAACCAATACCCTCCTCTAAGTTATTTCAATATTCATTGTTTTATTTTTATTTTAGTTCGCTCTTCAGTAATTTCAGAAAGTATAATTTATTTAAAATATTGCTTACAATAGACTGCTGTTTCTCCTTTGGTTACTGTAATAGATTGTAACTATTTCTTTACCATGCCACCGTATTGAAAACTTCACACTAATATGTTTCTGCTAAATATGCAAGAAGAGATTATTCACTCACACTCAAATCATTCTGCATTTTCTTAAATCCATTACATTACCTAATACTTCATGATTCTATTTCTGGATGGCAGGAAATTCACGGTATAAAGTGGCTATTGTAATGTTAATAGCAGTTTTATATTCATTGCCCTTCTAGGAAATTCGTCCTATATGCGTACCTCAAGCATGCCAAAAATTCTACCAGTTACTGTTGGCTCCTTAGTTATAGGTGGCAAAAGTAAGGTTTCCTCTGAAGAAGTAATTTATCTGCTTCTTCAGTTCCTAATACAACACAGAACCTGATCATACCCAGGTGATCATGTTTAGAGTCAGGTGTAGGGATGTAGAAACACCAATGAGGTACAGAAAAACAAAAATGCAGGGCAGTAACCCTAATGTGCCAGTAAGAAAAAAATGCATTTATTTAATGTTTAATTGGATACTTAATAATGTGGCAGATAAAATAAAAAATGACCAAAAAAAACCCCACCAACAACACATCATTTAACTGTTAAAATTTGCTTTGTTTACATTCATAAAATTGTTAAGGTTGTAAAAGACCTTCAAGATCATCTGGTCCAAGCATCCCCCTACCACCACTGTCACCCACTAAACCATATCCCTAAGCACCACGTCCAACCTTTCCTTAAACACCCTCCAATGACGGTGACTTCACCACTTCCCTGGACAACCCGTTCCAATGCCTGACTACTTTCACTAGCTTAGACTATTATTTTCTCCATTGTTACACCTCTGGTGTCAACACGAAGTATTCTGTTACAGTTTTCAAGGAGGCTAGAAGAGACTGGCTGTTTTGAAAGTGGCAGAATGAAAGGTATCACTTTTTCACTGAAATGTCAAGGATGCTTTGGTTTGGGAAGAGCAGGCTTAGCAGTCAGTGTAGTCAGTATAGTAACTCAGTGAGCAACTCTTTTCATTAATATATGCATATAATGTCACATTAAAACGCCATCATTTCATTGCATCCAACTGTTTTATTATAAAACAATCAACAATCACTACTAGGCAATGCTGCCTTTACTGATTTTCACAATTAAAAAAAAATAAAATGTATTGTATTTTGACACATTATGACATTAAAAAAAAAAACACACAATTATCATGCTTTGTGCTTTGACTTATGTTGGGAAACACCTTGTAAATGTAAAGCTTGGAATTAAAAAGAGCCTTTGCTTTAACTGAAATGTCAATTTTCCCATTATATTTCTGTGAGATAATTCTAATCCAAATCCATACAATGTAATCAGGGTATATGGATCTGTTCCATAATTTTTCCAATTGCAAATTTCTTTTGACAAAACAAGCCCATTACTTTCTATCATGTTTTCCCTGCACCAAACTTCTTGACTGTTAGTATTGAGCAAGAATTAATGTTATCCTTCCAACTACAAACATAATGACCAAGTACAATATGATTAAGCATAATACATAATCCACTGTATTTTTGAACATATCGTATTTTTGATTGTGTAGGACTCGTACCAAAGAATATGTAGAAGATTTGGTTTTCAGCAAGCCTCTTGAGAAGTCAGCAAAATTCACCCTATTTACAAAGAATCATAAAAAGACAGCTGATGGATCTTAAGAGGTCATTTAAGTCCCCACAGCAGGATCAACTATATATAAAGTATTCCCATCAGATATTTGTCTAATCTATTCTTAAAAACCTTCAAAAGATGGAACTAATGCAGTCTCCAGAGGCAATCTATTTCAACGCTTCACAATCTTTATGGTTTAAAAGTGTTTCTTAATATCTAACCTCAAACTCCCTTGCTGCAATCTACTTCCATTATTTCTTGCCCTAAGTACAGTCAGGGAAGATTTTGTTCTTGCACACTTCCAGGGATTTTTAATGTCACTGAACATTGCTACTGTCTTTAATTTGTAAGTTAGTTAAACATGATTCTTTCACTTTGCCAAATAAATTCATATTTATAATACGGGCCATCCTTTTTGTTCCTCGTCTTGTTCCCCTGTAATAGTTAAGTTCATGGAAAAATACAACAAAGCAATCCTCAAACTTACTAAACCAGTAACTAACACACTTTTCCGGAAAAGGTCCAGAAATCCAGGGACAACATACTGAAGAAAGTCCTGTTGCTAGCTCATACCTTCTTTTTGCTTCCCCTACTAATAACTAGCAAACTGGTTGCAACGGTGAAAGAAGGAAAGGAGGAAAAATTGTGCAAAGGTACCCCCATGTGCCTCACAGCGTGGAGCAATTGCTAGAAAGTGCAGTCCTTAGGGTTCTGTGAAATACAGGCTCCACTTCTCTCTTACAGTGAATTAGGGAAGTCCTGCCCAGAGCAGTTTTACAGCTCCTGTACAAACCAGAGATCAACAGTGGCAACGGGGTGCCTCATCTGGAGGACTAGCTTTCTGTTTTAAAGCTTAGAGCTGTTCGAGGTGAGAAAGCACGGACTCCTAAAACCAGGTATCTCCTTAACTGCTTGGAAATGCTGTCTTCAGCAAAAGGCTCTGCAACATCAATATTGCTGCATTAACAATATTTTAAATGCCTTCTTCACTTATTAGCTGATAACAGAGTATTTTTAGGTTGATAAAAATAAGAGAATTGTGTATATAAATGCAACAGTAGATATATTTATTTAAGGGTAACTAAAAGTTCATTTCCTCCACTGCTTTTGCTACTTAACAAAATGAGCAAGTTTTACCTTGAGACAGCTCTACAAAACCGCAATTCAACAACCTCTTTGAACACTACCTATTAAAGGCATTATGAAAGGTTAGATACAAATAGGGTATTTCACTAACTGTTCTTTAAGCAGGCTGATAAATAGTTATATGAAAGGTAAATTAAAAGGCAAATGTATACTTGCACATTAGAAGCAACATGAAAATACATTAACAGATAAGGCTTGTAAGCAAAACTTAAGCTAAACAGTTTTCATTGTTCCCAATTTCTGTATTGGCAAAAAAATAAAAATAAATAAATAAAATAAAAATGCTAGGTGGCAGAGATTTCCATCACTAGAGACAGCTGTTCCTCCTTCATAGCCTTTAGTCATGCTTCTTTTAGCGGTAAGCCATCGCCCTCCTATTTCTCTGTAAGTTGAAATCCTTGGTAAGGTACTTAAGAATAGTCATAAAAAAAGTTGTTCTATAAATTAATGATATATTCCCACCACTCTGTTGCACAGACAGGTCAGTCTCAGGGCTATCTAATATTATCTTTATAATTAACTTGAAAAAACACATCTCAGTTCCAATAACCACAGAAAAGCAGAAAAACTTATGTTAGAAAGGACCTCCTAAGGTCATCTAGTTCAACCCCCTGCTAAGGGCAAGGCTAACTTCAAAATTAGATCCAGTTGCTCAGGGCATCATCCTGCTGAGATTGGAAATCTCCAGGGATGGAAATCCCATAGCCTCTCTGAAGCCCTCTTCCGCGGTTTGACCTCCCTCATAAAGAGGATATAAGGAAAGATGTTCCTCAATATAAAACAGGACATAGTGCATGGAGAAAAATAGAACTCCGGCTCTTAAAACCTTATGAGTTATACAAAGGCAAAAGAAGAAAGAGAAAAATTTTCTCAACAGAAAATGCTACCAGCAGCAAAAGAAAACATAATACATAAATATTCTTGTGTAAACAGTATCCTTCCCTATAGCTAGCCTGCAGAGAATGGCAATGACATTCATTTTATAGTGCCCTAAGATCATGTTTGAATTGTTTCTTTTCTAGATATATGGCAAATGAGTCTTAGCGACATTTATCATACTCTCAAACAAGATC
The DNA here is from genome assembly GCF_047663525.1 of Anas platyrhynchos. NCBI lineage: Eukaryota > Metazoa > Chordata > Aves > Anseriformes > Anatidae > Anas > Anas platyrhynchos. The sequence continues at coordinate 13,263,122 of NC_092590.1, forward strand.
TCCTTCCCTGTTAGACATGCACTCCATTTTACACTAAATGTGATTTGGACAAGCCTGAGATGCTGGGTGAAGGAGCTGCCCTGGTTGCTCGATCAAAGAAATGCCCAGGAAGCTTCCCTACAACAATGCCTTTGGGAGTCACGCCATTGTGCTACTCAGCAAATTACTCCACAAGAAGCACACCCTAAAAGTCAAGTACATTTTTAAAAATATATTATTTTTTAAAATTGACAAAATTGCTTCCTTGCGCTTATTGATTGATTAAACACAAAAGCAAAATCTGTCTGCTTCTACTCCTCTTTCTACAACCTCACTTTATGTAGCACACACACACACAAGTGAAGCTTCACTGCATTCCTTTTTCAATAGAAAAATATAAAACAATCTCCAAGCGTGACAGTTACCACCACGATGCAGACTGGCTAAACTGTACAAATATCTTTATAGGAAGATAGTCTTCTGAATTGAGATAGCAATTATATCAGCCTTAGCCATGGAAATTATAGTATGCATAATCTGATTCTTTTCATTTTTTTCAAAAGAATTCAAGCCACTGAAATTTATATAATTCATCAAACTATTTTAGTGAACAAGCTCCTACATTCATCTGTCTTGCAAGTAACAAAGGGATCATCACACTTTCCATTTCCACTTTCAAAATTAAAGTTACTTTAGGAATGAGTTGCAGTATAACAATTAGCAAATATTATTGCCTCTCCAGCCCTCACTGTGGAGGAACTATAAGCAAAAATCTGCTCAAACACAGAGTCAGCTTTATGCTCATAAATGACTTTGTTTAGCAAGCAGGCACCAGCAGTACACAGAGGTAAAACATGCAGTGTGCATATTCAAAGGCTGTGCTATCTTTTCACTGAGAGAGCTGAAAATATTTCATTTAAACAGAATATAAAATCATTCCAAATATTGCGTGGAAAATTAATACTGACAGGATAAAAGTGATTGCATTTACTTAGCCCCATTTGCTGATTCTTTTCCAAACTGCAGACACTGTATCAGAGCCTAAAATGCAATTTAAAAATAAACTTGCTTTGAAATATGATCCCTGAAATGTTGAACATGACAGAGGCACATTAACCAGGAGCCTCAGTAGGCTAGTCTGCATTTAAAACTATTCAGTTCTATTAAAAAAAGATAACATGTATTTATCTAAATATATCTCCAAACTGTTTGGACAGTATTAAATAGATATGTGGGTGTCTTGAGTATGTTCTTAGTTAGCTGCATAATTATACTAAAATTTCAACTCTTTTATTGCTACAGAATCAAAGGTGTAAAGAAATTTACAAGTAGGCATTTTTACCAGAAACTTTTCAACACTCTGCAGGTCCTTAAGACTGGGATTGCATGGAGTTGTCAGCATATATTGTTTTTGAAGTGAAAAAATGTGATTATTCAAAATAATAACTGCAGAGAGAATCTCTAAAGTATACCCAGGTATAAGAGTAAACCAAAAGTACAGATTTTGAGAAAGAAAAAGAGAAAATAAAACATATTCCTTGTATCTGTCCCAAAACCATGCGTGAATGGGCAGGATTAACGATACTGAGTCTGTCTCTGATGTGTCTTCCTGGAAGACTCACCATCAGTTTGAAGTTAACCCAGCAACACAGTACCTTTTCCTTTCCCAAAGCCTCTACTCATTCCAGCTGTCTTTACTCTGAGGGTTGGATGGATTGGTATTTTATTAATATGGAAAGCAGGAGAAAAGGTGTGCTCAAGGGAGATACTTCGCAAAAGAAGCAATTGGTATTGGTTGTGTCCTCTAAGTATCTGCCTTGAACCCACCTTTCCTCCTGCTTTCCATATAACTAATATTCCCATTTATGCCTTCGCTGACAGAAACTGAGATTACTGTCAACTCCCACCAGGCACAAATCCTCTGGCCTCTGCGTTGCTCTGACTGTCCAAATGAAATTCTACTGCAAAGTTCAACTTCTTCACCACACAACCAGCTCTGAACTTCAACATCTCTCTTCGGCTATTTTCCTTCAGTTCATCCAGCTGTCCCTAGCCAAGCTCGCTCTGGATCTACCTCCCTACCAAAAGGAATGGCCTCATCTCCCCCAGTAATGCTGGCTCATTTCCTTGTTCCCAGGCTCCTTATAGTTTGGGCACAGCTTCCACCTTTTCAGCCAAGTTCGTGTCCTCAAGTCTTTTGCCACCTGCTTACACAGCCATTTGGCTGCATTGTGATAACCAGAGAAGGCAAATTAAGCTGATTTCTTCAAATGAGCCAAAGATAAACTGAAATCAGCAGCATATACCGCTTGACTAAAAGTTTCTGCTCTTAGACTGAAAGGATTTTGACAGCCACAACAAAAGCCTACAGCTCTTCAGGAAATGTTCCTGAAATTATTATTCTACATAAGGTCTTAACAAAGAATCAGATTTACAACAGACTGAGCTTAGGCAGTGTGGTAGGTCGCTGTCACGATCATTTGTTGAATGTAATAAATAGCTTTGTGTCAGTGACATGAATTCGTTACAATTGTTTTTGCTTTGAGTGTTTGCTCATGCAGGCAGGCTTTTGCCCACGTAGAAATGTCACAGGCTATAGATGAAATTCCAGTGCCAATTTTAGGGAGAAATTCAGTGCGTGAGAACTGTCTATCATCGCATCTTCTGTTTGGTCTCCAGAACAAATATTGTAATACGACATCCCGCTACACATGCGGGGCCTGTGACCACAAATTAACATTAGAGTACCAGCTAAATATTTTATGTTTTCTGAACAGCTCATGCAACCTAAATCTATATTTAATGAGCACATCAAGTATAAACAGAAGCAAATGTTGGCCTCATTTGCCCAAAGCATCTGTTATTAATGTCATTATTTTTTTCTTGAGGAAAATTCCTCGCTTGCTGTAATCAGATTCAAGAAAGTCCCTGTCTGATTTTTTCCTATTTTGCTTTTAAGTAATTTTCCACATGATTTGCCATAAAATTATAAATGAGCACCAAAACCAAACCAAAACAGAACAAAAACACACATACAGAAACCAAACCAAACCAAACTATGCTGCTTAGGCCCTGCAAAACTGAGAAATGTATTTAAAAATCTTGGTTTGTTGACCAGATTGTAATATGGAGCAAATTCTGCTTTCATTTAGAGGGAAGAAAAAAAAAAAAGAAAAAAAAAAAAAAAAAAAGCAAATCTTTTCATTTTGCACACAGGCTTGGAGGTTGACATAGCATGACATAGCAAGCCCTCCCCACCTGGCCAACATCCTTTTTTTTGTTTTTAGATCCACTCAAGGCCCTCTGAGTACAAAGAGAAGGAAGAAAGTGTGTGTGGGGGGGGAAATAATAATAGTGAAGACATGGTGTAGAGAATGAACGTCAGGAGAAAGAAAAAAGTAGGGCTGAAAAAGAAAGTAGGTCTGGAAGAAATGAGAAAATTGAAATGTGAAGTTAGGAAAGAAATGGGAAGAAGACATCTACATACTTTGAAGATGAATTAAGAGGAGATGGTATTATAAAACAGTGAGGAGAAAGATATATAGGGTATCGATCAAAGAAGATTAGATCATGTGAAATCATGACAATTGAAAACCCGGCAGCCAAAGAAACATCAGGAAGAAAGAATAAGAAAAAGAGTTGGCGTTTAGACAAGCTAAAAATAAGAAGCAGAGACTGCTATACTAAAACGAAAAGGCGATGAAGCTATTGGAAAATGCTTGGAGAGGGGAAGTACTAGTGTGAGAGAACTGAAGAGATGGTGTAGAGACAATCTAGACTTTCATGTTTAAAGTGTCTCAGTTACATCATAGGTGTATTACTTGTAAGTGAGAGGAGGAGGGGGGAAAAGCTCTTTAAAGAGCTTTTCTGGTGCTGAATCTGAAGCAGAGCAGATACAATATTCTAGGTACATTTGGAGTATTAATCATTTACTGCGCCACATGCAAAATAAAGCCAGACAATGCTGCAAAGTTAAGAATCCTATCTGAGCAATAGTGGAATCTAAGAACTTAATGCAACACAGGCAACATCTATTCAACAGGCACAATGACCATTTGTTTATGTAAAATAATGTATTGGAAGCCTTATGAATTTTTGCTGAGGAACTTGGAATGTTTGATAATTGAAATTTTAATAGGCTCGAGAGAAGAAAACACTTCTATGAATAAAGCCGTTTTTATCTTACACGCATCTCATAAAATATTTAAATGGAATTTAAAATGTATTAGCTGGAAGAACCAATACAATTTTAAAAATGGACATATGATGAGTTGGGCGGTTAGCATCCCCACAAGAATCTCCAATGCATCACAAATATATTGTGTAATGTATATAATGTGACAGCTGCTTTTTTAGCTATCCATTAACATTAAGAGACCTTTGCTCCTGAAGCACACATACCATCTTTACCATAATGCAACCCCTGGACGCCAAGCATTTTTACTGTGGGAGGAAGTGGTGATGCATGCAGAATTATTATGTGGCTCAATGAGCTGTGACACACCAGTAATACACTCTGCTCTGCGTGCTGAATTTTAAGGCAAAGGCCAGGCTTGAGGGCAGTCAGGAACCTTGTCACCACGTCAAGCGGAGCTCTGAGTAGACTGGGTAAAAGGAAGGTGGGTTGCACTGTTTGGGGGTCAGGCATTGGCCACTGGCAGCGGATGATCCAAAGTGATGCTCAACAAAATTGACCCGCTGCTGCCAGAGTGATATGTGCTCTTTGAATGGTTTAACTGAAGAAGCACACTGCCAGCTGCTGCTGCTGGACACCAAAAAGCAGTATCAACAGCTCTCCTTTAAGATATGAGGAACATATCAACACAGTTGACCCAAGCTGACCAGAAGGATACTCAATACCACACGGCATCATGTCAGCAACAGAAGGACAGAAGGAGGAATCAGAGGATGGTTATTATGACTGTCTCCCCAAGCAACTGTTGTGTGTGCTTAGGCTGCTTCCCAGGAACTAGCTGGACATCTGCCTTTCGATGGGAATTAGTGAATAAATTCCTTACTTTGCTTTGCTTTGCTTGCAGGCTTCACTTACTAAACTGACTTTATCTTGATCCCCCAGTCTTCTCACCATCCATTTCCTCCCTGTCCTGTGGTACAGGGGACTGAATGCGTGGCTGAACCCATGTGAGGAACTGGTTTTGATTTCTCACAACACAGACTAAAATTACAATCAGAATTACATCTTATTTCTCACCTTCCCTCCCAATCACCATGAGAAATGCAGGAGCCTCTCTTACACCCAGATGCTGCAGCACAAATATTGCAACAGACTGATGATGGTAACACAAAAGCTTTTCCCTGCTCCCAAATTCTTCACCACGAGGTGCACGGTTCCACCTGGAAAAATATCTTTAGGCCCTTATAAATATATTTAACCTTTCTGACTGACTTGTTTGACAGATATGTGACTACAAGAGCCAGAGGTAGAGGAACAAAACTCATGTTAGATTTTACTACAGTTACACAGCTCTGAAATATGATACTGCGTTGGTGCAACCTAAGGGCTCCAACTCTCACTAATCTATCTGGAATACTAATTAATGCTGAAAGCACATGAAGCCAGTTAAACATTCCTCCTGGGTGGACCTCCTCAGAAATGTGGATTACTACACCATCAGCCTGATATATTTGTATGATATTCCTTGAAAATATTCATCTGCTCAACAAATAAATATCAGCTTGCTCAGCATCTGTGAACTAGTGCGGTTTTGCCTGCTGTTGTTTTCTTAGGATAAGAACATGATGAGACACTGACTGGAAGGACAGATCAATGTGGTACTCAGACAAAACCCTGTTGAAAACAACAGTTTCTCACCTCCATGGTATCTGTGCATTGATCTTAAAATTTTAGATCCTGGATTCAAATCTGGAAAGAGCTTTAATTTCTAAATACAGCTGTCAGCAGACATCTGCCTGCCTTTGTACTGAAGACAGCTGGTGCAGGGGAGTTAACAACAAGGAAAATACATAAAAGGAACAGAGTCCTCCATCATGATCGAGAGTCAAATATTAATATTTTCAACCACAGACAAATCCAACAAGCTATAATTTTTATCTCTTATGGATCAACGAGGTCTTAAAAATCTTACACATGGAACAATGAGAAGAAGTGACAAGGAAGGGCATAACTCTATACATTTAGCATTAGTCTAAAATATGTAAATTGTGCTGCTATTTTCACTGGATCTTTTGTCATTGTTCCTTCAATGAATATAAGGGACAGAAGTGAGGAACTTCAAAAGAATAGATAACGTCTGAAGAATGGACAAGCTGACAAAAGAGATTAGTGATGAGATGTGAGAGAACAGCCCAGCCAACTAATCCTCAACATCTGTGTAAGAAATGAAGGAGAACATGAAGGTTATGTACAGGATTACTTTTCCTAGCAAGAATTAGCTGAAGGACAATGGGGGAAACCAAAATAAACTAGCATTAAAAACAGTTACTGTAACAGAGCAAATTTAAGAGGTAAAAGACAGTCACTGCCGCTTTGTAAAGTGAGAGCCATGAGCTACAGAAACGGCACTTACTACACGTGAAGCAAAAGGTCTGTTCAAGAATGGAAAGTGCGGTAAGAAAGAGGGGGGGAAAGAAATGGAACTGTGCCTGTCAGGAGGTTGCTGTATTTTCTTTCCTCGTTCCTCAGCATTAGGTATTTCTCCCATACTGCCAAGACAATCTCTCTCATAGTGTATTTTATAGACTTTTACTGAATTCTGTCTTGCATGTTTTTCTAGGCATGCTCTGGTTGTTATCTGGTAAAATGATTATTGTACAGTTGTGTAAGATACAGGCTTGGGAGAAATACATGGTTTCTGCTGTGCAATGTGGCAGCTGCACAAAAAGCGAGCACTGACATCCTCACTTACATTCACACACCAGGGTAGTAACAGAATTCATCCATTTTGCCACCGCCACATGTCACAGTCTGACGTGCAGTATAAATTAACTAGCAAGAAAGAGCAACATAGAGTGAGTAGGACACATGGAAAAAGAAATACTGCAGTTCTAGGAATATTTAGCACTTTGATGTGTATCGGCAATTTGAGGCAGGTATGCAAATGAATTTGTGAATTGGTTTAGGAATTACTCTTTAGAAATGATACAGAAATGTAATTTTTTTATACTTCAAAAATAGCAAACTTTCCATCTCAACCAACTTGGCATAGGACCCATTGGCACTGGGAGCGGGGACTCTCATCAGTTCTAGCACCACGTGCTGCACATACCTTGGTCAGAAACCTGGCTCATGCTAGGTTACCAATGCATAACAATGAACAGTGATGCCCATTGTCCTAACAGGTTTGTCTAGGACTTAGTGCATTAATCATCTTAGCAACTGTGAAAGGTATTCATACACCTTGGTGAATGGTGCATTTTAAAAACCTGAATAGGTAAGCAGTTCAGTTAATTAGCATTACATCTCAGCAACACCCAAATGCTTTGCAGCTTCAGGCAAAGTTTGCAAGCAGCGAGACCTGTACGGTGTTAGATGCAATGCATTAACTTGAAAAATGACTTCTGGAAGAGTCTGTTCTGTAGCAGCAATCAGATGCTGCTATATCATCTTAAAGCTATCATCTTTCACATAATTATTGCAGGAACAAGTTCACCAGACCATCACAAAACCCCTTTGAGAAGCTATAGTGACATAAATCAGTGTAGCTCTAGTGATTTTAATAGAGGCACACCAATTTATGCTTATTCAAAGTAATAATTTAAGCTTTTTGTTGTTGAAACTTACACTTGAAAACTAAGTAATTTTAAATATATGTTGCAGACAACAAGGACTTGAATCATAACCATATATGATAGACAGAACTGGGCAATCCTCAGGCCCCCAACAATATCTAGCAAATCCCCAAATGCTACAAAGCTTCTTAGAGAATGGTCCACTGGGTAAAGAACTACTAGCACTTCTAGCATTTTTTTTGTTTGTTTGTTTGCTTGCTTGCTTTCAAATACATATCCTAAAAAAAAAAAAAAAAAACTGGAAGACTTTAAAGACTTTTTTTTTTGCCTCAACTAGACCGTGGGTAATCCCAGCCTGCACTGTAGGCAGAAGCAAAGCATGAGTTTTAAGTATTATTCAATCACAACATTTTAGCCAGTATTTTCTGAATTTTCCTTTTGAATTATTCCTTCCCCTTGTCAAGATAATGCCAAAAACACTGTCAGACATTTGGCAGAGGTTTTATAATTAAATCCTGAAATATGTTTTGAGTTTACCACTGGTGTTGTTAAAATGGTAGCTCATACACAATGCTGTTAAGATGCTTTTTTTTTTTTTTTTTTAAACAAACATCTACAGAATTCCCCTCACTGTAAGTAATTACTAGTGTTACATTAACTTCTTTTTGGTGAGGTACCTTCTATTCACAGAATAGATCAGTTGCTTGCACTATTATTTTTCCAGTGTTTGTGCCAATACCTGAAGCACGACCAGTTTTCTACTTTGTGAAAGCACATTTGTTACTTAGAGGTACCCATCTTCTATCAGCCTTGGCCAGCACTTCTTTATTCAATGTCTATTTACTGATTTATGAGAGGAAATAGGATTGGGGAAATGTTGGATTTAGGAACAACTGTGAAGCCTTTTTTACTTCCATTCCAAAGGACTGTTAAAATATTTTAAAAGGAATGTCTGAAAATAATGTAATCGATGCACATACGGCACACATGCATTAAGACAGAATACAGTGGCATCTAGGGTATCCATTTACCATATTTTCAAACAGTTACAAAGATTTATCTTTACTGATGAATGACCCCGGGCAAAAGAGTTCTACACAGAAAGGGCAGCGATGACCTGCTTTTTCAGGACTGAGACTCATGCCTTGCCATATTGCAGACCCATAACACTATATAAACTGGATTCCTCTTTCCTAAAGGACCTGATTTACCACAGTGGATAAGTATGTGCTGGCCTGAATTCAATTCCTTCCTACCAGTGTATTCCTATTTCTTAGATTTTCAAAAACATCAAGATCGAACATTACCAAGCAATACAGCATCAATTTATTGGGGGAGCTCTATGTCTGGAATGGTCTGAAGATTTGTTAGTATGGCTTCCAAGCACATAGGTGAGGCAATACCAAAGGCTAGTTTTCAGAAAATGACAGAGAACAGAGCTGAGCTCCTGTAGTCCTGTATATTGACATAGGATCATACAGGTTTAGTATGTAATTGCCTTTGCTATAAGCTTTAATTCATAAATGAATGTCTTTGTGTTTTCTACGTGCTAATCATGAATTTCTTTATAAGTAAGATGCTCAGAATATATAACACAGCCTGTGCCTAAGAAAAATGATTGGGAAAAGAAGAAGTCAAGTTGGAAGATAACATCTTTGCCTGAACCCTTGGACAAATCGTTTCTTTGCTTTTCATTTCTCTTGAACTCTACTGTGTATTTAGATTGTTCTCTTCAGAGAACTGGACTATTATCTCACAAGTGTTTTTGCCCAGTTCCAGTGATCTTCACCCATAAACTCTGTATCAAGTTACATTATCCTTACTTTTTCATTATTATTATTTTTTCCCAATAAATTCTCTCTAACACACATTCTTTTATTTTGTGAACATTACTGTTCTGTGGTAAATATTTTATCCTCAAAAAAGAATTAAAGGAAAATAATCAGAAATTTCTTCGATACACTAATTTCAGGGAAAGAAATTTCTTTGAGTTATGTTCTTATTGTATTTGGAAGAACTTAAGAGAAAGAGGATGAAAGTCTTTAGATTCGTCAGTCTTGCTATGCATGTGGAGCTCTAACAGGATCATGACCTCAATTCCCACATGATACACCTATCAATACTACTATGGATGTGAGTACAGTTTTCAGTCTCCTCAGCTCTTTCTGCTAATTAGTCACTCTCCAAGTTCTGGAGATAGGAAACTCCCAGGTTTTCTATCTTCTATTCATATTTCATAAAAAAAAAAAAAAAAAGAAAAGTTAATTACAAGACTTAGGAGTGAAAGAGCTGAATGAAGCTCAGCTGATTTTAATGTAAGGACAAAGAAAGATAATTATCTAATCTACAGCAAATTCAGTGGCAATTTCAGCAGAATAAAAGGTCTTAAATATATATTTGAAAGTAGATATTTGTTGGCCAAATACTTACTTCTAAGAATGCTCATCTGATGCAAATTAATTACTCAGTCAATACATTTTCAGTATTTGGAAAAAATACTTTATCAATGAAGTAAAAATATATTTTAAAGCACGGACCAAAAACTCACCACTCTTTTAACTATGCAAGCATATACCAACATAGCATCAATATTTTTTTTTAGAAACATCTCTGATTTCTGTCATCCACTATGCTGAGGTACCACACAGCCTTACATTTTTAATAAACTTCCTAGATGTAACCAGATCTTCAAAGGTGTTTATATACACAATTCTCTTTGATTTAAATCAGAACTAGACAGTAAAATAGGAAAATGGGCTTGAATATGAAAAAAGTTGTCATCTTTCTCAACAAAATATTATTTAACTGTATAAAGCATAACTTACATACCTCTGATCAAACAAAATGCTATCTCAACTACACGGAAGGGATTTTTCTGTTGGTTAGATTTTTTATTTTTTATTTTTTATTTATTTTTTCTAAATTCAGTGGATTACTCAAATGGATTTCTGGATTACCAGAAAATCAGGACCATAATGTCAGCAACCTAGATATTTTGACAGTTACTACAACTATGTACTAGGTTGCATAAAGGGGTTCAAGGATATGCCTCAGCAAGACAGACAAGACTGACTTTGTCCCTCTCTTCCTAAATGGTAGCAACATTCAGTTTTGTGGCAGCAAGGGGAGGGGAAAAAAAAAATCAGTTAAGATTCCTAGCAATTAACTGCAGGGATGAGGGTGTAGAAGTGATCAGTGTGTTTGGGAGTAAAATGTCTTGGAGACTTATTCAGTAGAAGTCTGGATAGCAACTACAGTAGAAAGAAGACCCTGCTTTGAAAGTCTTTCTAATCTACCCTCACTTGAGGTGTCTTCCCCTTTCTAACCTTCCAGAGCCAACGTTGTGGTACTCCTCCCCCAAGTTAGGGCCACAATGGGATTCAAAACAGACCCCATGCCACCTAACAGCAAGCAGTTCCCAGTCATTGCACAGTTAAAACATTCCAGGGGTCATTCCCAAGGGTGTTTTTATCAGTGCCCCGATTCCTGAACTCACTGGAATACATGATGGCTATCCATGTGAGTTGACTCAGTGCCTGGGGATGCATTGTCAGCACCCTTTACATCCCTGTTTATCTTGACACTATTTCTGCCTGCCCTTTTTCTAATTTCACCCACTAAGTCAGACACATCCGTGTCTCTCTGGCATTGAGAAAAGAAAAGAAAAAAGATCATGTATCCTCTTGGGCTGCAGGAAGGCAGATACAACAACTAAAGCAAAAAAGAATGGAAAGAAAATGATTAAGAAGCACTCAAGGTAGATATGGATTTCTCTTCCTGCTGATACTGGCAAAGAGATGACTATGGTTTCCTTGGAAAAGCTGCTCTTTGTTCAAAGGGCATCTGCATGTGCAAACAGTTGGCCAAAGAAGACATTCAGCTTTGTCCCTTGAAATATCCTAAATTAACTCTTCAACTCTTCTACATAATCTGCTGCTGTCTTTAGTGATACTGCCCATTTTGCCTCCTCTTTTGAACCAACCTTTTAAAATCACACTGACAGCAAAACCTGAGGAGTGCTGGAAGGCTCAAGTTTAGCTTATGCTAAACTCTTTTTTTTTCTTCAGAAATGAGTATTGCTAATGAAATCACCTTGATTAGTCTCAGAAAGGAAGTGTCAACATCTGAATGATATCATGAATGGATGTTATACAAGAAAATTCAAAACATGCATTTGCCATATTATCTTTCAGTTACGTAAAAATGATTTTGCTTGAATGTGAACCTTTTAATGTATGATTAAGAACAGAAAAACCCAGTTTGGAAAGTTCTGAAACACATTAGCACTAATTATTCTTTTGTGAAATATAAAAAGCCACAATTAAGGATATTTTAAGCTTATTTCATAATGATTTATTACTATATGGCATTTCTCCAAAGTGCCATTTCACCATCAAATTCCTAGGTTCAGTCAAACCAACGCAAAGTAAATCTTTCCTAAACAATGAAAGAAGTTCAGTCTCTTTCTTCTTTGGAATACTAGCTATATGCCTGAAAGAACACGCAAGCTAATTGAAACTGCATTATCAAAATCTATGTAGGTACAGAAACACGATGGTAGGAACACACTTTCTTAAGGCAACAATTTGTAGGTCCCACTAGTTTCAATTCAGCTTCAAAGCAAGCCTAACATTACAGAATATATTTTAATTTTATAAATGAAGATTGACAGTTGTTCATGGAGCACTATTCAGAAGTTAATCTAAGCAAACCTAAATAAGCCCACATAAAGAATCTGAAAAGATATGATTTGTGTGTTGTTTTGTTGTTTTTTTCCACCTCCAGGTCATATATGAAATCAACTTTGTTTTGTTCATGTTCATTTGTAAGTGATGCAGGTCATCTGATTCCCTTGACCAGGATGGTATACAGTATGGTAAGTAGCATGATCCACCGATCACAGAAAAAGATCCAATCATGACAACTCTCCAGCCAGCAGAAACAAATAAAACACTTAGATAAACATGTAAGAAGAGTGGGGAACTGTCTTTATTATAACTTCAAAGTGTTTTTTGTTTGTTTGTTCAAGGGCATATAAATGACATTTTAATAATTGTAACTCGTTATATTGGAGTCCAAGTTTTAAACCATATCATTTTTCATATCACTCCTGAATTCAGTCTCAAATGACTATTACATTATCATAGTCTAGTATATATAATGAAGCAAATTTCAGGAAAAAAAAACGTCCTAGAGTAATTTACTCAATGTTTATATAGTGTTTGGGTTTCTCAGAAAAATTTGCAACAAGATTGAGGTATGAAACAAACATTCTCTTTTTAATCTGAACATACTCCCACAGTCGTGCCTTTTTTTAAAGCAAATCTGGCAAGTCATGTATTTAAAATCTGCCCAAACTATATAAATCCTTCCAGGAGTTTGAGTGACAAAATGTCTAGAATAGTATGTAAGAAGAACTTTTTCCTTTCCTCTCCTCTCTTCTTGAGGATAAAAGACCAAGCAGGTTTGGTTGAGAAAAAAAACACACAAATGTATCTGTCATTATGCAGGAAAATTCAGAGATGATAGTAATAGGGTCAAGGAAGTTTGGAATCATCTGCCGGAAAGAATGAAGTCCTTAGATTTTTCTGGTTTGGTTTGGTTTTAACTGTATGGCCTCTGCAATGGAAGATAAAGTATCAAGACAGCACCATTAGCTCCATTTTGCAGCATCAGCATCATAAAGAAAAAGATAACTTAAGGATACTGCTATGTTGTACATTCTTCACTGCCTTTGTTCTGCCTGAAGTAGAAGTTAGATAAGGTGAGGTAGTTTCATCTTCATTTATCCCAAGATCTTGCTGACATACCATAAGTTAGACTCCTGGAACACATTCTTTGTAACATCAGCCTTGATGAGCTTAAGATGGGAACAAATGCTTTCTCCCATGGCTACAGAGTATTTCAGGCCATCTGCCACAATTCCATCATAAATGATAACCAGAAAGAGGTATTCTCTCTTCAAAAGTGTGATTGGACTTCAAGCTACACCTACTGTTACTGATTCATGTTATCTTCTGTCTTAGCATATCAAACCAATAATGGATTTAGGGGAGAAAGAAGGAGATAGAGGATGTGGGCTGTGAAGGACAGATTATCAAGCACAGCCAATAATCAGGTCTTGTATGAGATGAAAAAAATAGCACTCCAAATGGATTTCCATCTAGAACCCTCCCCCAAACAACTTTATAGGATCTAACATAATGACTTAATATCTCTGGGAAGATGTGTTATTGATAAAAGAACTCCATAATGGCATGACATCAATAAGGTAATTCTCAGGGTTGGAACGAACAAGTACACAACGTGGTTCCACCTTGGCAGGACTGCATGCTGTCTGTCGATTTTTTGATGGATAATAGAAGTGGTATTTTTTCTCTTAGTGGCATGAGATTACTGACATCACAAAAATGCCAAAGGCTTTCTCTCATAGGTGAACTATGCTAATTCACTATATTTGTTAGCCAAGGTGGACAGCGAGGCAAAAAATCCTTCTAAACAAATTTTTGTCTTTGCCAAAAACTCCTGAAAATTTCTGTGGGATGAAGATGCCTGTGAAGAATGGACATCACCATACTTAAAGACTGTGATTAGCCTTTCTGGGGAGACATCAGATATTCCTTGAGATGATGAACTCATGAATTTGAACAATGAACTGTATAGCCTTATAAAGACTAAGATGTCTAAAGACTGGTAGAGAGATTGTGTATTACCGCAAAGACTCTATCCTCTGTTGTAAAACCAGGTCAAAACCAGAAATCACTTTCAGTAATATTTGAATTGGCTTGGTACAGATATTATTAAAACTTAAGAAAAAATAATGGCAGAACACATGCTTGTCAAAATATGCTTGTTCCACAGCTAGCAAGCCATGCAGAGCACTAGGAGTTGTGCTGATATAGAAAGAAAGATAACTGACAGCTTGAAAATCTTCTTGACTTTGTTAGCAATCAACTGTGGTGCCATTTGATCTGCGGGTTACCTGAAGACATTTTTTTCTCTTAGTTTCAAGGAAGTAACCTTTCCTTTGGGGATTACCTCAAAGGTGATAATGGAAAAGGACAGCTCTCATATTCTAAAGGTTGGAAAACACTTTCATGGTGTTCAGTGTCTGAAGTTTTGGCTCTTTTAAATTATGATTACAGTTTTTGTCAAGACAGATCTAGCATTCATAATTACATCAACGAGCTGTTCTTTAAGCAATGGAAATAAATATTCTGCTTTTCTACACCTTAAAATCAGTTATAACAAACCTGCTCTACACTTAGGACCATGCTTTCCTAAGCTTTTACTGGAAAGAAAATAAAGGTTTATATCTCGTGTAAGTACACCCAGTGCAAGTCTCCACAGTCTCTGCTGGACAGAGAAGTGAGTATGGCCAGAGTAACCCAATGAGAGTACTGCTGAAACCTCCGTTGTTCTTAAATTTTAGTTTCCTCTTTTTTGATAAAGCCTTGAGAGTGAATACTGAACTATGAATATTACACATCATCTTGGAAAAGTGAATCCCCAAGGCTTGACTGCCTTCACTGATTCAGAAAGGATATGCATTTTCAACATTGCTCCAGTGGATGTCAGCGGAAACTACAATTTGTTTTATTGTGTTTATACTATTAAACTGTCTTAACTGCCACTTTTTCTGTGACTTCCAAGACATGATTTTGTGAGGTTATAGGGAGTGGCAGAGCCATCAGAGGCTTTGTTGTTGTTATCATTATTTTTAAGTGTAATTCTGATACTGAACATGATGTTTTATAGCTGATCCTAATCCATTGACTCATTAAGTTGGGAATCACAGAACAGAAAATGCTTTTACCAAAGGACAATGAATATTTGGTTGGTAAGACAAAAAGCGTGCCAGTGATGTATACAGTGCACAAAACATGAATTGCTAGCAGGAGACACCATACAGTATCAGCGACATGAAAGAGCAACGCTATAAAAAATAATTATGAAATGATTCAGTTGCAAAACTTGAAACTAAATCCCTCTCTACCCAAGAAATTTTGGTGTACTTAGTATGTAAATTGTTATAAGCCTGTTCATCTGACCTCTAAAAGCAAATATGTTTCAAAAAGACGCCATTGTTTTCTCAGTATTTACTTCAGATTCCTGCCATAAATTAATCAATTTTACTGTCATTCCCTGAGAATGCTCAATTTAGTGGCACAATAGGCATTATTAAGAACTGCTTCTTACTTCAGGACACAAAAAAGTTGTCCATTTTTACAAATTCAGAATACACTTGAATTTTTCACAATAGATTATCTGCTTGACATTTGTGTTTAATTTCCATTTAAACATCTAAAGCATACTGTGTTTCTGTCAGCCTACAGTCTGGATTATAATGTTCAGGTTGAGATTAACTAAAAAAACAAAAACAAACAAACAACAAAAAAAAAACAACAGAAAATTAATCCTAAATATTGAAATGGGATTAGCCAGATGCAAATCAACATCTCCTTTCAACAAGTTCACCAAGTCTTGACACTATCTTGAGTGCTGGATTTTCAAAGAGCAAATGAAATGAAATATTAATTGTGAGTAGATGGCAAACTGCAAGTTTCTCTGCCTCTCAAATTCTACAAAAATCTAAAAGATTAGTTTTATTTTGTTTTGAATCCTTGATGTTTATTAATGCAACAAGTGTTCATGATCTGATTCGTTCAAATGCTTTGCATCCTACAAAAGTTGTCCAGTAATTATTTTGAAGATTGCTTATGCTTTTTTTTTTTTTTAATTTGGCCATAATAACTATGATAAAAGCATGTCTTCAAACGAGGTATGAATTCTTCATGTCTAGCTATGCTATTACTGCTTCCTGAGGTGTTTAGGAGATACTGTAAAAAAAAAAAAACAAACAAACAAACAAAAAAACCCACATTTTTAAAATCAAAAAAGACCCGTGATCTCCTTCCTTGTGAGTCTGGACTTTTGAAAAAAATGCCAGATCTGCCTGAGGATGCTTCACCTTGGAAAGGCAATGTGTCCTTCAACAGGGCTTCTACACATCTATTGTTTAACAAATTCTAAATTTGGCTGTTAGCCTGATTAAGGGGTGTGTGTGTTTATCTTTTGGTAGGGGGTGGGGAGGTGTGTCTGTATGGAGAAGACACTGGAGAGACAACTCTCAGGCAACAGAAGAGCTTCAGATCCACTCAGATCGTTTAAGACCGTGGTATGTATCAGATACTACATTTTTGTCATCTGCCTCTGTCCATGTCCTTTTAGTAACAGGGTAATTGCTATATACATGTAGTAACAGCATCACAGCTAATGATATGAATGAGTAAGAGACATTGGGACTTGACTGCAGTCATGGATGTAGGAGGGGATGCTCTTCAGAGATTCAGTGTCTTACCAATTGAAAAAATCAAGTATCACTCACTCATTAAAGTGTTCTGGCTGTCCCTCTTATCCACCTTAAAAATTACTTTATCTGGAAGACTGCCATAACAGTGCTGCTCTCCCTGAATGTCCAGGAATAATGGAGCAAATCTCAATCCAGATAAGGGATCTCTCTTATGTAGTCAAAGCACTACCTCTGGTTATAAAGCAGTACAAAAATGCTCTTTCTTCTTATTTTAAACTAGCACACTGTATCTGAAAGAAACTGAATTCTAAGAATACATCCTGGCACGAAAAATTAATCAGAGCAACGTATAAAGGACAAATACACATAAAAAACACATTTTGTTTCACGCCTGCCACCACCAGATAAATAATGTTTACTAACCATCTTGGTGCGTATGCATTTACTATTTACTACAGTATGAGCTGAGAGGCACAGACCAAAATATGCAAGCAGCCATACCAGTAATGACAAAGACTAAAATATTTTTTCAACAAAAAATAGTAGGAGAGTTTTGTGCACTGAATACACGACTGTTCCATCTGATTTCAAGAGTTCTGTTACGCATTGCTCTAATTGTACATCACTTACAGTTCTTGATCTATGAAAGGGGATAATAGATGTCAAGTCGTTATGTCAGTAGTCATTCAATCAATTTATATTTTCAAAATAAAAATCATATACGACTCAAAAATCCTTATGAACACACTAAAAGCCTCATCGCAAAGCCATCTGTTTTAGGCCATGTAGAGCTCAGTAACAAAACAAATGTTGCATTTCATTTTCAAATCCAGACTTATTGATTATTTTATCTCCTCTGCTTCAGAGTACGCCAGAAGGCCCTGCTCTGGAGGAGAGTTGCAATGAAAAGAGACAAGATTTTTATTAGTGCTAGAAGATACACAGCTCTGTTTTGGGAAAAAAATTTACACAGCTCTCCAAAGAGAAAAAAAATAATACAAATGAATGAGGCCTGACAGAAAGCCAAAAAAAATACACCACCTGCAATTACCATAAAATTGATAAATGCTAAAAGGGATCTCAAAGGTGAGTATAACAATGCCTAAGCCAATGAGATTTCATTATCATCTCTTTCTAGTTGTTCAGGAGAGCAGCTGAGTCCTTGATGCATTCTCTGCCATGCCAATCACCATTCTGCCAACCATCTCAGAGCTTAATCATGCACAGGACCCGTGAAACAATCTAGTGCAGAACGGCTCCTTCTGAGAAAGCAACACCTCCAGTAACAGCATTGCTGCCAGATTTGTTACCTGTTAATGGCACCTAGAGAATTCATTGTCTTTGTATGCTTACATTTTTTAACAGGTGGGAAGAGCACAAGGAAATGCTGAATGCTCCATGAGTGGGTGCTGTTATGGCACGGTGATCTTTAAGAAGACACAGCAGAGTCTCTCTCTGCTTCACACATTTTCTGACAGAAGAAAGGAATTTGTTTTAGGGTGTACTGACCCACTGTTTTTCATTGACAGAAAGATGTTTTCAACCAACATAGTTGGGAACAGCCAAGTAGTGACCACTACAACCCATTCAGGCATGCAGGCACTTCATTGTCAACACCATTTGCCAAGGGGCAGGCATCAGTATTGTCTCAGCTAGTAAAGAAAAGGTATTTAGGGCAAGTGGGTATTACCCCAAACGACATTAAAACAAGTTCCATTTTCTGACAGCTGTGTAAAGGTGACAGCTGGCCACCAACTCAGCTTTTATGAAACCTTGATAAGCAGCAAACACAGCCGTACAAAACCAATCTTGTCTGTGAGCTAATATTTTCAAAATCTTGCTCCCTTCTGGACCAATTTACAGAACGCTGACTCAGGACATTGGGTCTGTTTTTCACCTACTCTCTGCTTAGAGAAAGTGATTCAATTTCTTACGAATTAATTTCTTCTCAGTCCACAAATTCTTAGATATCTTGGTGGTTTAAATTACTTATCTCTAATAATGCTATACTAGCATCAATCCTGTCCATTCTCTCCTGGGTTTTATACATGTTGATGATACCCCCCGCACTTTATTCCCCCCTAGAGCTCCACAGATCAGATTTGGCTAATCTTTCACATTTTGCAGACTGTAAATTAGAGGTCCCTCTTGCAACCTAATGTCAGCAATGTCCTTCTTATTATAAGGTTACTGGAAGTGCACACATTATTCCAAACACAATTTTATTATTTCTTCAATTTGTGCCAAAATAATTTAAAATTAGTTTTAAGCATAATTTTCCATTTACAAGCCCCTATCAAGAGTTGCTTTCCCTGCTGCCATGTAGTAGTACACTGTGCAGACTTCATCACCCACAAATAATTCTGCTAAGTTAAAGTTTGCACTGCTCTCCCTTCTCCAGTTACTTTGTGTCTATCAACACTTTTGGGTCTCTGTTTCATTGTCCTTTAAAACTTCCATTTCACTAATCTATTGGAATTACCCAATAATCCAGCATTGTTTTCTACCGGTGCCATGTATTTAAACATAGATGTGGTATTTACAACACGCAGCCTGATTTATTAGCATCAGCCAAAGTTTGGTTTTGCCAGTAGCACACTTTTTTTGTAATGTGTCCTTCTCCAAGGTCATTTACATGTGAGGTAAACATAATTCACTCTAGAAATAATTGATGTTGTCTAGAAATTCAGCCAAAATTTACTGGCATTTGGCTGCTTGAAACAAAACAAGCCACACACAAAACAAATAATCAAAAAAAAACAAAACAAAACAAAACAAACAAACAAAAACATTTCAAAGCACTTGAAATGTTTCTACTTGTATAGCTTGATATCACTTTTTTTTTTTTTTAAGCATTCCCTTTTGTATTCTAATAACAAACACTTGGTTGATATTCAGTTGATGAATATGATATGAAATAATTCTCTAATATGAGCATAACAGCAGGGCTCTGCGGAGAGGCCTAAGAGGTTTTACAGATACCAGAATTGAATGATTAGATTGTGATAAACTTTCTACCGATTCTTTTAACAATTCTCAAGAATATGACAGAAGGGATTTAGTTCTCTATTAAATTCTACAGAACAGTTCAAATATTCAGGCTGATGTACGAAGCATGCTTTGAATTATAAGCGAAATGTCTTGCCATTCATCAGCAATTATGCCCTTAATAAGTTCTGACTATTGTTAAAACTTTCTAGCTTGGTAGAAAAGGTGTGCAAAAGCTCGTCTCTACAGGAAGATTTATGATTTCAAAAAAAACCTCTACAAGACCCAGTAACATCTGCCTATAGGATCTACCAAGACTTTTATGCAGAGTTTCATGAGAACAACCCAGTCTGGGGTCAGAGTGAATAATTCAAAGCAAATGCATGTTATTATTCTCTTTAGGAAAATATTTGTAAGCAGATCACAGCTTCTCTGAATGTGTTCATTACCACGCAGAACTGCAGTAAGCATGAGCCCTGCTATTAATTTTACTGGGTCTTTGGATTAGATCCTATTTTAATTTTCTCTAAATGCATTTTAAGTAGGATTTTACTTGCTTAGAAAGAAACTTCTATACAGAGCTCATTTACACAGCACTGCGTATTTGCTGCTTGGTTTGTTTGGGTATCATGTTGTTGCTCATGTCAACATGAGTGACACGACGTTGTTCCTTCCCATTGGAGAAGCACGACTCTAATCCTAATGAAAAGGATCATGTAAAGGTAATGGGATACTTTAATCTCTCTAGAGAGGCTAGAGGATGAATTGGATTAGGGTGTTTCACAAAATTCCTACACCAAGCCAATGTTGCTTATCCCCAGAAAAAATGATGTAAGTTTTGCTTACATCACTACATGGTATTCAGAGTGTACAACTGTTATATTCAAGTTTTTCTATCCTTGATGAAGGTTTTGGGATCAAAGAGGCAAAAACATAGAAACAAAATAAGGCTGTCACTTTGGGGGTGACAGTGTTAGAGCTCACAGAAATTTGGGGTCCTGTTCCTTAAGCAATAGCCCACGTGAATAAAACACTACGTGTTTACTGATTTTTCTATTTTTCTGTACTGAGTTTTTCCGCTACTTACACAGATTAGCAGTATGTATGAAGTATGCTGGTTAGAGTGGACATAATAATAATAATGCCTTGCTCATTTATGAACTTGGTGATGTTTTCAAGTTCTTGGAAAAATCTTTGTGTGTGTCTGCAGTACCTAAATCAAACCCCTATTACTGCGTACTTCATGAAGGCAGGAGTTATCATTCAAGTCTACGACAATAGCTGTCTATGCTAGCATCTATAAAAGACACACACACAGCAGTCACCTGGCCATATGCAGCACCACGCCAGATACACTACACAATTTACTTCCCTTACTTTCATTTACATTAGTTTTGAAGCAGAAGGCGCTTAACAACAACTGAGTAAAACAATCCTTCTGTCTGTGCCCTTTTTGCCAGTACAGAGACAGGAACATGGGCAGCACCAAGTCTTGGCTATCCAATGGCTACAGTGAGTTTCCTAGTAATTCAAGAAACCTTGTCTTAATTAAGCATTTAACCTACCTACCTGTCCTTTTTATTATCCTATACCTGAAATTTTTGTCTAGCTCTCCAAATTACCAACAGGTGTTGATGTTCATTTTGTTCATTTCATCCTGTAGCTGTAGGATATTTCTTGATTCTTTCATCCTAAACTTTTTCTGCCCTCACCAGTAATGATTTAGGGTATACAGATGAAAGACAATTGATACTGTGCAAGTACTGGTCAATGCAAAATGAACTACATAATGCTTCTTCAGTTACTGCCCCTAAACCTCAATCCACCTACAAAAAATCAGAATTCATTATCTTATTGCTTATCTACAAAAGCTGTATATTTGGCTTCATTTTCAAATTTCTGCAGAGTTTAAGGAAAACTGTGCAGAGGTTTTCAGATAGCCAAAGCCTGATCATTACAGTGTGCTCCCAGGAAATAATTACAGAAGTGGAGTGCACAAGTAGTGTAGCATTTGCTAGTTTTATTTTCATAATCACAACATCAGAGAACCATAGCTGATGTCCACTTGAATTTATGACTGAAAACTACATGTCATATTTGAAGTCAGTAACAGCAATAGTAAGGGAAAGCATCATTAGATGACTGTCATTTTCTTTTCCTCTAAAGCTCTGTTGCAGCCATGTTTTATAGCTAGATGGACCTGATGCAACCTCTTACCAGGCTCTTCACTTGGGTCAGCACCAGGCAGCACTTCTGGAGTTTATGACTTGTCTTGAATAACACTATGCAGATATTAGCACAAACTTATGTCATGATCCAGAATTGTGCAAAACTCAAATGCACATGCATGAAATACACTTGCCTTTATATCACAGGACTAAAACGGTGTCAACATACCCAGAGCAACAGGGCAACAAAGTGACATACAGAAGGAAGCCCTCTAGAGATTTTGCTCCTGCTGCTGTATGTAGGACAGTGCATGCTAACAATGATAATGGCAGAAGAAAACCATGAAACAATGAATCAGCCCAGTTATAATTCAATTCCTACTGTGCTTTTGTGGATATTTTTCAAACTGCAGACTTGCTTAGAAGTGTAAGAAATATTCTGTTGGGCCTGTTCTTTAGACCAGTGATCTCTCTCTCTCTCCCACACAAAACCAAATAAGCTGATGAATGGGACAGTAAGCAACGCTATCCAGGGGACTGATATCTGCAGTTTGCCCAGTCCCACTTCCCTTTCCCAATCACTAACCCAATGATGTTGGATGGAAAAGGCTTCCTTCCTCCAATGTCTACTATGGATCTGCTGCCCACATGTTTAACTAAGACTTTCTGAACCTCCCCCCTATTGTCAGTCTCCATTTTTTCCTCTGGCAACAAACTACAGAAGCTCATTATTTAAAGAAAACCATGAAAAAGGTGCTTTCTCTTATACTTTGTGATTTTTATTTTATTTTGTTACTAATATTGGTGTGTGCCCCCTATGTTGTGCTACGACTATGAGAGATAGTAATTAACAGTTTTCCATTCATCTTCTGTGTTGCCTTTATGATCTTATTCATCTCAGTCATAACCCCATCACAGCATTTTCTTCCCCAGACCAGAATCCCAGCCTTTTTATGCTTCCTCTTACTGCTCATGTCATATGCCAAGACAACTGTAATTTGGCTCTTCCAGACCTATTAACAGTCTCAACACATTCTGGCTACCACCATCCTAGCCCCAGAATGTGTTTTTATCAACAAAATAGAAAATCCTAGGGTCTGAGACTTCAACAGGATGAGTCTTTTGAGAAGTCTGATATTATTTAAGAA
Organism: Anas platyrhynchos; assembly: GCF_047663525.1. Taxonomy (NCBI): domain Eukaryota; kingdom Metazoa; phylum Chordata; class Aves; order Anseriformes; family Anatidae; genus Anas; species Anas platyrhynchos. The sequence continues at coordinate 13,286,428 of NC_092590.1, forward strand.
CAGCTCTGAAATAGCTGATCTTTCTCTGATACCTTTGGAAGATAGGACACAGGATCATGGAACAAATAACAGTAACACTTTCTGCAGTCATGAAATGAAGTATTTAAAAGTGAAATAAGCGGAATTACATTTTCAAGACATAATTGTTTTCCATGGAGTAACTCCAAATCCTCCAGAGCTTTGCATATTTCTTATGCATTCCAAAACAGGAAAAAAGGTGGTAATCTTGGTAATCCTGGTGAAGCTGAAGGCTACAGAAAATTACTCTGTAAATTGCATTATTAGTGTCATCGTTGATAAACACATTCAAATATTTTCTCATTTGTGCTGTCTCTGTAGATTTCACATTGCTAGAGCAGAAAGCTAAGCAGACATAATATCTGTAGAAAACAAAGACTATGAAAGATACTCGAAGTGGATTATTCTAGCAACAGTGCATCCTCTGGGACAAGGATATATTACTAAGATATTACCTGAAATCCTAACATTTCAACATTAATTTAGTGTTTATTTAATACACTACAAAAACCTCAAAGAACCTTTCCAAGATCTCTGCTCTTAAACACAACCTATTAAATAAGCAAAAGTATATTATAATTCAGTACAACTTTAAAAGTGAAGAGCTATGGGGTCGATCCAGAAAATAATTTATTTGCCTACTCTTTCAAAATCCGTGGATCCATGTAAACCTTGGCCTAAATGTTATAATTTGGCAGATTATGTAATATATGTTGTTTAATTTGAAATTTCAGTTAGCGTTTAATTTGTTTCAAATGTCACTGTAAAGTGTTTCCTTGGACAATTTTCCAGGTTGTGAATTGAAATAAAGGAACACAAAAACAGTAGCTTGGGAGAACTTTGTTTTGTAAGTTGTCAAAACTGACTACATTTTTCCTTAATTAAATCTAATTATTAAATTATGCAGATTTAATTAGCTACATATTTCAGATAATCTTTCTCACCAGTGTTCAAAGTACCCAAACGATGTCATTCATAAGTGCATTTCCTTTGTACAAAACTTATCCTAATGAAACCTCATATTAAAATGAAAGGGTTTTTTTTGTTTTGTTTTGTTTTTTGTTTTTTGTTTTTTGTTTTTTTTTTTTTTTCCTAAGAAAGAATGGAAATTCATTGCTCTTTTCAATTCAATATGGTAACTTTTGAAGGTAATCACTGACTGACTGGCTTTCAGTCACAATACAGTGCTGAGCTCGTGCGGTTATGTTTTTCATTCTCATCCTCCATACAGACTTTTGGGCTTTTCTATTTAATTAATGAAATGTCCACTCTCTCTCTTTCTGTTAGCCAATGGTGATCTTGAGTAAATTAACATGAGACACTTTCAATAAGCAAATAAATGAAAGTCCTGAAAGCTCCAGTACAAGATGCAGTTTAACACTTATCCAAGTAGAAATGGCTTGTTTCATGCCAAGAATAAAAACAAGGAGTCCAGAAAAAGAACAATTTTAAAGCGGAGGAAAATAAAAATGTCAAAACTCATAAACAAATCTTCAGCTCAGATTTTCCTTGTAAAGACAGGTCTTTTTAATTTTGCATTTTGCCATCAATAACCTAACATTTTTATTATACATTTCAATATCATCATCATGCCATGAAGTAAACGGCACTAATGATGACACAGCAGATCTAAAAGACCAATTCATACACTCTTTACAGAATTTGAAAAGAGTCATAAAGGAATACAAGTAGGACTGGGGTAAATTACTTCAGTAATTTCAATAAGAATTTATAGAAACCTCACACATTTACTGTATTCTGGGCCATCACAGAAAAATGATGTGTTGGACCATCCACAAAGAAAGCACCCATACCTAAATGAAGAGTATGAAATTGCTACAGTTTTACAGTATCTTTATCAAAAGCACTGTTTTCTGCCCCCTCCACATCTCACCCCCCACCCCAGCATGGCTCAGCTGCAACCCAATTAAAGCTGAATACATGTTTCTTCAATACCCACAAGTTTGGCACAGATTTCTAAGCACTAATTTTCATGTTTTATATATTTCTAACTTGGTTTCAAGTGTCCAAAAAACCTTAATAATATACCCTTTTTATGGTTGTTTTCTCTTTTTCACATGTATTTGTTCCTTTTAGCAAAAATAGGAATTCAGGAAAGAAATATGTAAGGGACACTGGCCCTGATGGTGTATATTTTGTTAAAAAAAAATAATAATAATAAAAAAAAGTGTGAAAATCTGCATTACTGAATCATCACCTCTCACAAACTACTACATCTGTACAGGAACATTCATTGTAGACTTGCCTTTCAGTACATGACAATATAATTTGATCAATGTACTAAATTAAGGTAGCATTTTAGCCAGGAAGACTACCTGATATCAGCTTTTATTTACCTAGCACGAAGCCTGTGGTATGGCCCTCATTGTATCCATTAACCTTCCCGGTACTTCAGGCTAGAGACTACTGAAATCTGCTCTTTCAGTGGTCCTGTCCTCTTGGCAGGCTAACAAATGACTGCACAGGCCCACATGGAGTAGTCATATATTCATTTACTAGCTAGACACATCCTCCAAATTGATAAATTAGCAAGAGCAATGCACATCTCTGCCTCAGATATGCACTGTCTTTCCAAATGTTGTAATATGAGCTAAATGTGCCCTAACTAGTGACAAATGGCTGATCCTTTATCCAAAACAAACAAATGAAAAATGGTAGAGTCTAAAATTTTATGATTGCCTTGTAAAAAAGGGAAACTTTTTTTTGTGTATATATTACAACATCATTTCCTTTCTTCTTAATGAATAAAAATCAGTGGCTTGCCTATAGTTCACGCTAGTCATTATATTCGCCAAGTCTGGGAAGGCTACCTTTAAGATCTCTGCTTCCAAATTTCGTTAAAGCCTAAATAACCCTCTGCAAATTAGGTAGTTGAAAACTACTTATAAAAACAAAATAACAGTAAGTGTCTCTTCTTCATATAAATCTATGTTTTTTGCAATGAAATATTTGTCGGGGGTTATTATCCCAACCATTTAATGCAGCATTAAAAACTTTGCTAAAGTTTTGTTCAAGATGCACCGGCACTCCACAGTGCCAGTTTTACACAGTATCTTTCAGAGCACAGTGTGTTCTACTCGAGAACCTTGCTGTGACGAACAGAAGGTCGTTAAGTCGTTTTCTAGCAACCAAAGTGCTTTCATGGAACAGAAACTTGTTGACTAAACCAGTCCTCTGATACTATAAAAAAATCCTCTAAGATTCTATAATGGGAAACTGTACACTGCTGTTTTGTATGTAAACGTTTGCCACATAAAACATCCTGAAAGTAAAAGGATAATGGAAATAAGCCAAAGCTCTTATTTTTCTCTTTACCTCTGTAGTGTCAAAGTATTATTTGAAATTAGACTTGTATAAAAGGTATGTTTCAACCAGCACCTGTTTTCATTTTATGTAGACATTCAGTAAGATGTAGCTGTAGCATATAGGTGAAGTTTGCGTGGATAGTCACATGCAAATAAAGCTTCAGAAATCTCCTACAGACAAGCTGACTAATAAAACCATGAAATCAAAGTAGCAACAGTCTTAATACAAACAAACTTAGCCAGTGGTCTACATTAAAATGTTTCACGTGTGGCATCACCTCTTCACAGACTAATTGAGCTCAGTTTCCCATTGTTTCATAAGAAATACAAAGGAGGCCAAGAGGTGGAATTGCAAAAAAAAAAAAGAGACATTTAGCACTAAATTGTTTCATAAAAGGCAGAAAACAGTTTCTCGCTGGAAGAAATATTCCAGTGAAACACAGATGCCATGCTGTTTATCTAATGACAAAGCAGTTGAACCAGAAAGACGGATTCTCCCTGGCGTTTCCTGATGACCATGTTAAGCACTATAGCTGCGAGATTTTTAGATTTTCCTGGAATTGCTGTCATAAGACCTGATTGAGCTAAATGTGCTCTATGCAAATCTCTGAATACACTGAAAACTCCAAACTGTTTTTTTTCCTTGCACTCACACAAAATGCAGCAAACAGCCAGATAGCTTAAAATGCAGAAGTAGTGCTTGCACAAAGACTTTCATGGTTGATAATAACCTTTCCGTGCATCATCAGAGGATTTGGGCATTTTTAGATTTCATTCTGAATTACAGAGGAAATGAGGCTGAGTTTCCATATTACTCAGAGAGCAATCAATTACAATACTTTGATAAAAAGCAACTACCTACCAATGTTTTTCACTACCCTGCAACACGAACTAGGCACGCTAATTTCATTATGACATTGTGAAGCCTCAGTTACACATCTCACAATGCAGTCCTTTAGATCTGCTACTGTCAGATTTCCCCCAAATTGCTGAGAGAACATCAAAAGCAAATTTTCTATTATAAAGACTAAAAAGGATTGAAAGATAAACTACAACAGTGATATAAAGTCTTCAGGAAGCCAACAGCTACCACCCATCCCAGAAAAAAAAAAAAATAATAAAAAAAGAAAGAATTAACACCAGCTACAGTTAAAATTGACATATGCATCACTCACCCCTTTGTGGCTAACTCAGTGACTAAAGTAATAATGCTGAAAATTATCTCAATTTACTTTCAGAGAGGAAACGGAATTATTTCTGACGTCGTATGGTTGAGACTACTGTTCTCAGAATACTCCAGTCTCACTCTGACCTACCTTCCTGTACTAGTTTTTAAGTTCAAAATCTTTTCTTTCATAGCTGTAAACCAGCGAGCCAGGCTCTCAGTTTGCATGAGGCTGTGCAGTCCTTCTCAAAGCACTGTTGATGTGGAGATGAGCTGCACTGATTTACAGCATCTCAGAATTGGACTCAAAGACTTTAAGTAGCATGCTGAGATCGGATATGTAACATCTATACCAGAGCATCTAGGATTTGATTGCAATATAATGAAGAGTCATTTAAGTAATTACTTTTGCATAAATTACTCTATGCTGGTATGTTCCAATCTATAATTGCTGCACATTACAAGCACCATGGTTACTAATCAAGGGGAGAAAGGAATTCAAGACCTGGAAAGAGCAAGAGAAATTAGGTAGAACAAATATACAGTTAGACTAAAAATGCATTATTCATCTGCCATCTTGACATATAGGATGTGTATGAACCAGAGGGTAAGAAAAAGGACCCCAAAGTGGCACACCCACTTACTCCTGCACAGCTGACACATATTTCTATGCATCACAGACAACATAAAATAAATGACTATATTCTACTGGTACAACAAATTCTCTCACCATAGCTTAAAGAAATAAGGACACCACAGTGGCCATGTTCTGTAATTCCATAAACCCCAATAACCTTAAAAGAAATCATTCCATTTATCAGAGAAAACCTAGTGTCTAAGGTGTAACAGTCTCATGGCTTTCCTTGTCTTAAGAAAGAGGTCTGTAGCCAGAGGAGAAGTCCTGATGCTAATTTCTAACAGAAGAGGAAAAGCCCACCCAGGACACCTGGAAGATACAAGGAGAGTAACACGAAGTAGGACACTGGTGAGTTGAGGGAAAGTCCACCCAGCCCACAGACACTGTGAGAGCAATAGAAGCTGGTGATTTTTGATGCATATTTGCTAGCTTTTTATGACCCTGGCCTGAATTACAGTTTTTGTAGTTAAAGCCAAACCAGTTTTGACTGGTACTCATTTTTCGTTAGGAACACTTGGCACAGCTGCTCTCTTATGAAACTAAATGTCTTCTGACAGTAAGCGCAGCATGATGGAGGGGGTTTGGCAGAGATGTCAAATGATCTCTGGCCTTTATTTATATGCGACATTTCCAGAAAAAATATAATAATATTAGATACGTCACTAGGGAGCAATCCTTCAATGCATGGCAGCACTGCGTTCTTCCGGAAAAGCCAAGCTTCTGAAAACGTAAGCCATGGGTTATGAGGATAGGTTCTGCAAGGCGAAGTATAAATTGAAGAACAGGAAGGGAGATCCCTTAAAGGAGAATCATACTCAGACTGGATGACTCCCACGTTTAAAATTAACATGCAAAGGCATCACCCCATTAAAAGCTGCCCACAGAGCTTGTCCTGGTAATACACCAGCATGACCCACAGTTCACTGACTGATGTTAAACAAAACATCTATGTGTAACAATTACCACAAAAATAATTATTTACCCTTAAACCATATTGAAAGCTGAGTGGAATTTGATGTAAATACAAGCAAATTGCAAACAAAAGATGACCGACATGAAATGCTATTTCCAAAGCAACACAGTTTTCTCTCAAAATTTCCATCTGTGGTCCCACCTCACATAAAAGTACACAGGTCACAAAGCCTGTAAGTTTACAAATCATGACAAATAACATGTGGAAAAACATATGATACAATATATACATGTATCAATATATTATCAGGAATTTTTGACAAAGTATGAACTACTTCCCTATCATCTGGATGAAACGAGATTCCAACTTTCTGTATAAGAAAGAGTAATTAGTGATAAAAGAGCAATGCAAGAAAAAAGAAAAACGGCTACCTTTTTCTTTTTTTTTTTTTCCTTCCCTCTCATTGCAGGTTGTGTTGATGTGATATGCTGTCTAGCAATTTGAAGTTACAGCTAATGAAGTCTTTTGTGTGGGAATGGATTTATATACACATATCACACATACAGCTACACAAACACATATGCCCAAAAACAAGTTAATGCCTTTAATGAATCCAGCCCACAACAGTCTAATCATTACAAATTTTCATTAGAACAGAAGCTGTATTCAGATGCACAAACACAATGTAATCTCACTTGTAAAGTACCACAAGCTTTATCCTTTCGAAACCTGAAAACAATACGGTCTGGTTGTCAGACCATATTATAAAAGACCATATTATAAAAATTGTCAACTTTTTGGTCTCCTTGGGCCCTGATTTTAAATCTTCCCAATGTTAATGCTTACAACTTAATTATGCTACCATGAGTCTTTTTCCCCACTAGACCTGCAGTGTACAAATCTACAGAGAAAATACCAGTTCCTGACAAAAGCTCTTAGCAAAGTAGTGATCTATAACCCAATAGATCATAACCAATTTGAATATAAATACTATGCACAGAAATAGAATAAGTTTTAGAATAAATCTGCTTTAAATTTAGGAGTTTACAATGCTCAATAACACAGTAAGTTGCACAAAGAAACACATCAAAATATATATCTGAATACTGGTGGCTAGCATTGGGCATGGCCAGCCTCTGAAGTTTCAGGTCAGGATATAGACAAAAGGTTTGATCTACACGTCCCGGCTGATATCATAACCTGTACGATACGTAAGGATTTTCTCCCAAAAAGTAAATTTGAAAATACAGTAAATGAGATAGTGACAAACATAAAGCTTGATCAAGTAAGTTATGGCTATCTAGTGATTATTCCACCTTTTTAAGTTATCTTTCAATAAATACAGATTTCTGAAACTGAAGAAATGAATATGGGCATTCATGCAATCTTACCTCTCCCCCTTAGTCTCCAAAAGTAACAATAGCCAGCGTTTTGTTTTCTTTTGCAAGCTTTCCAAACATAAATATATATATTTTTTTATGGATTACATAACGTTACACATATTTATTTGTATATGAAATACAACCAGCTTAAAAAAATAGAAAGATATGAAGCCATCAAGATAGCTATGGCCAGTATTTCTTTCCCAACACCTCTGCCTATGATATGAAGAAATCCTTGAGAAATAAAGCATGGCATACATGGACCGTGACAGTTCTCAAGTAAAGAAGGTTATCAGCAGCTGAAAAGGAAAACAACAACAATCCCAGTTTTTGCTAACAGAAAAATCCTTGTATTCATTCTTAGTATCAAAGAATCGTGGAATGGTTGGGGTTGGAGGGGACCTTAAAGACCATCCAGTTCCAACCCCCTGCCATGGGCAGAGACACCTCCCCCCAGACCAGGTTGCCCAAAGACCCATCCAGCCTGGCCTTGAACACTTCCAGGGATGGGGCATCCACAGCTTCTCTGGGCAACCTGTTCCAGGGCCTCACCACCCTCAGAGTAAAAATTTCTTCCTAACAGTTAATTGTTAACTAGGCTAACTGTCTTCCTTTAGTTTAAATCAATTCCCCTTATCCTATCACTATACTCCCTGACAGAGAGCCTCTCCCAAGCTTTCCTGTAGGCTCCCTTTAGGTATTGGAAGGCCACTATAAGGTCTCCCCAGAGCCTCCTCTTCTCCAGGCTGAACAATCACAACTCTCCCAGCCTGTCTTTACAGGAGAGGTGCTCCAGCCCCCTTGTCATTTTTGTGGCCCTCCTCTTGAGTCATTCTAACAGGTCCATGTCTTTCTTGTGCTGGGGGCCCCAGAGCTGAACGCAGCACTCCAGGATGCTCTGAGTAGAGAGGGAAAATCCCCTCCCTCCCTCACCCTGCTGGCCACGCTTCTCTGGATGCATCCCAGGACACAGTTGGCTTTCTGGGCTGCAAGCACGCATTGCCAGCTCACATTGAGCTTCCCATCCACCAACACCACCAAGTCCTTCTCCTCAGGGCTGCTCTCAATCCATTCTCCGCCCTGCCTGTATTTGTGTGGGGGATTGCCTCAGCCCAGGTGCAGTACCTTGCATTTCACCTTATGAACCTCATGAGGTTTGCACAGGCCCACCTCTGAAGCCTGTCCAGATCCCTTTGGATGGCATCCCTTCCCTCTAGTGTGTCAGCACTCCACACAGCTTGATGCCATTGGCAAACTTGCTGACAGTGTACTCAATCCCACTGTCCAGGTCACCAACAAAGATGTAAAACAACGCTGGTCCCAATACTGACCCTCAAGGGACACCACTCATGACTGATCTCTACCTAGACATTGAGCCATTGACTGCAATTCTTGAGTGTGACCATCCAGCCAATTTCTTATCAACTAAGTGGTCCATCCGTCAAATCCACGTCTCTCTAATTTAGAGACAAGGATATCACAAGGGATACAAGTGAGAAACACCGCGTGACAATCCAACACTACAAAAGTTTGAAAAGTACAAGATATACTTACTAGCATAAAGGTATTTAGTTAAATCAGGATATAATCAGTCATGGAAGCTGCTAATTATCCACAAGAACACAGATCTTATATTATCTTTTTCATCACAAAATACGGTATCTTCTGTAGACGAGTACATTAGACATCATGGGACTAGATTAACAGCAGTTATAGAAAGAATGTTATTTGCCTTATAAATTCTTTCAGCTTTCTTTTCTTCAACCTCACTCGCTAAATACTGGCTACACAAGATGAAATACTGATATAGCGTGGCAAGTTTTGTATTATTAAGGCATTAAAACCCTTTTTATTACTAAGATATTAAAGTGAGACAAAATTATTTCCAGTTGTCATTTGTCTTTCAGTGGTGGCAGTAAAAGCTGCTCAATTTTCTCTGAAAAAAACAAAAACAAAACAAAAAGAAAACATTTTATACTTTCAGATTATTCAAGTAAATATTGTTGCCTGCATAGCTTCTATTGTTTTCAATACCCACAATGAGCCACAGATGTGAAGATTACCTAAGATTTCATCTTAGAAGGTCACAGAAAATAAGCGAAAGTTTTTCACCTCCTTCTCCCCAGAGAACAGCCAGGCTGCATGTCATCTCTGCTCATCTCAGTTGTGAGCAGATTTTAATACACTGTCCATTCTACACCTGGGACACAGCTTCAGTGGCCACACAAAATAAATTTCTGGGCATTTCTGTTTTATATTACACGTTTATATTACATTTATATGCTCTATTACTAACATAATAATTTGGTCAGACCTACAGCAGGAAATTTAAACTGTCAATGGGGGGTGAGCAGAACACATTAGGGACCAGAGGCATTCCCCCATCCTGTCTGCTTTACTCACTTGAATCCAGCATGTGACTGTCAGAATAAATCACAACTTCCAGCTTATTTGAGATATTCCTTTTCCATTATTAGCAATTATGGCTGCTTTATTTAAAATAAGCTGATGGAGTACTCAAGGAGGAAGCCATGAATTAGATTCCAATTGCTTGGTTTCTCACTAAAATAAAGACTTGAATTTTTATCACAGAAATGGAAGATTTATCACCAAACTCTGCGAAGGAGGACCTGAAGCTTTACTTAAATACTGAGCCATACAGCCAGACCCCAGAGCAATCACATGGGTATTTTAAAAACTACGACTGTTAGAAATTGTATTGTAGTAAGCCAAAATAAAGCATGTTCTTTAGAAATCTCAGCCTGGGAGTAACTCTACTTCTCTGTAACTCTACTTCAGCCTCTCCAGTCCCAGCTGGCTGAAGATTACTGCACAGTGAAAATGGCTTGCTGGAAATGTTATTTTGGTGCTGCCAGTTCAAATTTTGGTGTAACAAAAGGTGAAATGATGTTCCTCGCTACTAGGGAGACATGGATGAGATGCAGCAACTGATATGTTCATTAGCATGTTTACCTGATGATTTGCATTCCCCAGCAGTACACAAGGCTTGGGCACGGAGGAGTCTGATGGAAAATGCAGGCTCCAGTCACTGTGTCAGTGATGGACTTGTTAGAAGATTAAATACAGCTGCAAAACTGGAGTGGAATTGTGCAGACAAGGTAGCCAAAAGAAGAAGCTACATAAAAATGAGATGGTTGCAAGAGAGGAAATGAAAGAGAAAACAATGAAAAAGAGTGCAAAAAGCTGTAGTATCACAAGGATTGGATAACCTTTAAATAGTGAGGTGGACTCTAATATGACAAGTATGTTCAAAACCTGTTTAAAACTTCCTGTAGCTTCAGATCTTCCTAGTACATTAGTGATTTGGAAACTTGTTGGTTTATATCCATTTTTTCCCCCTCTGTGCATGGAGACATAAACCAGATGAGAGCTAAGATCTAATTTTAGGGCGTAGATTTTGCACAGGTAAACAACTCGGAAGATGCAAGAGAACAGAAAGATATGAATTTAAAAAGCAGTAGGAAACACAGAGATTACAGTCTAAAGAACATAGCCTAAGCATCTATCATTATTTAATGTATCAAAATAATAACAACTCTAATAACACAGAGGTAAGCCAAGGACTCCAGTCTAATCAGCTTCCAAACTAAAAAAGCTTCCTACAAAAATATTTACTGGTGTCAAGGCAATTCAAAATTCTAAGGTGTTAACACCAAAAAGGAGAAATCTACATGTATGTTCCAAAGACAGTAGAAATATCAATCTGGAAAGTATTTATGAAACCCAGTTGAACAATATGTTTAACAAAGCCAGTAAAATTACATAATTATCTTCTGACTGCAAACTCTCCAAAACATTTCATTGAATTTACATAGAGAACAGGCTGCTTTCCACAGTTACTAATACAAACCAGTTCATCGCAGTCTTGGAAACAGCCTCTTCAGACTTTTATGGCTATATTTTCCAAGTCATGTATGCTTTATGCTACAAACACATCTGTTTGAAATTAACTTATGAACATGATTATTTAATGTGCACAATGAAGTCAAGTGATCTTGCTGGACATATGTTATCAACTGAAATGTACACCTGCCCTCAGCTTCAGTATATATTAATTTACGCATCAAACTACAAACGCCGGGGGAATTTTTTCTTTTCCTGGTTTTATATTTTCCTTTGTATTTGTACACCTCTGACTTACAAAACATAACCTTTGGGTTTGAGATAAATGTTTTCTTTTATGGTCTTCAGCACTTGTAGAATATTACAAGTCTGGGCTTGCTTCTCAATAGCGCTCTCAAAAATAATTGTCAGTGTGCACTCAAATGTGTGTCAGTCATGACAAGCCTTACACTGTGTAAATATGTAGGAAGAATTCACGGTGTAATTTTATGTGACACTACTCAGGATTCACAAGAAAAATAAAAACAACATCAGAAAAGCTATACCCTGTAATGATCTGCTTTCCCAGTTAAAATGAATGAAATGTAACTACGAAGATTTATGTAGTGCTATCAAACATTAATGCTGATGCTTCATGTCTTTATGCTGCTCGTAATTAATTTATCAGCAGCTTTCTTTAGAAATGCCAGTACCATGCTCAATAGCTTTGTTTACCTTCCACTGCTGAACTCTACATTCCTAAAGGCAATAATGAGCAACACTTTGATGCCTGAGACAATACATAAGATGGACTTTTTTCCTTTTGAAATTCCAATGTTATTTGGGAAGGCAGAGAATGAACTGTAGAATCTCATGTTTTTTATTTATTTATTATTACAGAAAATTACATTATCCCAGGAGTTATTTGTCAATATTTACATTAAATTTATCCACTGTATCTGAAACAGTTTTCCTTCAAGGTACAAATGTGAGTTTGCTACTTCACGAGCATACAAGGCAATCAGGAAGCATATCCAAGTGTCTGGTATTCTAGATAATGCATGACATCATACTGAAACATTTTCTAAATGGGTATTATTTAATAGAAACTGGGACACCCCTTGCCAGACATGAAACATACTCAAATATTATCACTGAGAAATGAGAGCCAAACAAAGCCCAGGACAGCAGGATAATTAGAAGTAAACACAGAGCAAGCATATTTGCCCAACCTTCAGCAACTGCTGCTTGAAGCCAGAGTTCATGTCCTTTGTTAATGGTCCTCCAGGGATCATTTCTTCCTTAAACTTGTCTAACTGCTTAGAATCATTTTAAACATATAAACTTTACGTACCTACTCTACGTTGTTTGGCCAGAAGATAACACAATATAAGTATTTGTTATGCAAAGCAGAATCCACGTTTTGTATACAGCTACAAACTAAGTAAGTTCTTGGCTATTATTTTCAGGATTCCAAATATGCAACATGGCCAAGTAGCAGATAGTTGAGGTAATACGGGTTAATTTAGTTATGGAGAATATCTTATTGCAAAGCACTGCTACTGTGAGTTAATATCTGGACCTGAACTGTGTTATAACAGTAGTTTTAAAACTAAAACATGGAAGGATCTTTTGTTTGAAATGATAGCTATTATATGCAAAAGTAAAATCATAATATTTAGCTTACACAAAAAAAAATTCTGGAAGAGTCAGTATATGGTAATGATAGCTCACATCTACTGAAGCACTTGACCCTTTCATATTAGAAAAAAGCCACAGGCCTATAAAGCCAATGTCTTTCTGATTATAGCTACTCACTCTCAGGTGTTATGCTGTAATGAGGACAGAATTTTTTAATATTCATTAGTCCTCTTGTTTGCTCAGTAGAGAAGGCATTTGAACTCTTCAGTTTTCAAATGGACTTTACAGACTTATTTCCCTTGGGTAGTCTCTTAGTTGAAATTCCTATAAATTGATACCTAATCAAGGGAATAAAAGTGGGTTGGGGAAAAATAAACATTGAAAAGCTTGCTAGGGATCATGAACTTAAAATGAGAGCACTGAAGTTTCAGACATCAGAAGATTATTTGAATTTTAGCCCTAAATTAATTCTGTCAGATACTCTTTTCTTTTAGTGTTTCCACAGGTGAGGAAAAGGGCATTTTTAAAATTAATGTTTTCTTTAATATGGATAAAACGCACATTTATAAGAGAGTCATTCTCCCACAGAACACGAAAAACTCAAAAACCACAAGGCAGCCCTGTCATTCTATTGATCTCCAAGAAACAGAGGATTTGCTATATCTTCTGTTGAATGAAGTAATGCAACACATTGCCTCTAGCAGTGACCAATAGCTGATGGTTTATAACACAGCAAATACGAGACACGAGACATTTAACCAGCCATAAAGTGTTGTACATAGGGGAGAACTGGCTATTTCATTGTAATTGATTCTTGCATCAATCAGCTTATATTTTCTAGTGTGAGATTCATTTATTCTTATTTTTATGCAAGCAACAAGAAACACATCTGGGAAGTATGATCCCCCTCCCCCTACAAAATGTATTCTTTTATAACATAAGAATATACCACTGCAGAAAAATTAAAATTGTAGACTGTAATTAACAAGGCAACAAACACAGCAATGTATCACCTTGAATGGAGAAAAGAGTAATCATGTTAAAACCTTCCCTGGTTATATTAGCCTGACAGTCTTGTGATTGTTCTTATTTTCCAAGCTTTTCTTGTACTGTTTCATAATCTACCATTTGCCTCAAAAAATATTTCTCAGCATTTATAATGCCCCTGCAAGCAGAAATGTTTTTCTTTGTCATCTGAGATTAATTTATTTTTGCCGTACCATGATAATCAGTTTCATTGAAGCAAAGACTCTCTAAACATCCATGGTGAACCAACAGGAGTAGAAAAAGGCAAAATAGAAGACAGGGCTTAGGCCACCTGGTCAACGGATTACATGTGCTTAGTCGGCAGAAGTCCAAGGTATTATGTTGAAGGGGCACATGCAACTAAATTAGATTTCCAACCCGTATAATGAATTAATACTAAACCACACTGAACGAATTAACACTGAAACTTCTGTACTGATCTGTTCCTTATCCCTAGATTTCCGAATAGTATAATGGATGATATCAGACCATGCTCAACACTGAAACCTCCACAGCAATTAACAAACAGTTCTTTACTCTCCTTTACCACACAGATGCTGTATTAAAAATATCCAAAGCACACAAACAAAACCGAACAGCAAGTAAGAAAAAAAAAAAAACAAGACTAGGGTTGTAGCATTGGAGTGAAAAAATGAAGAGGTTCTGTCTTAATTATGGGACATGAAATTCTAGTGAAATACCTATGCTTTCTCCCATTCTCTGCTTGAGCTACGTGTTGCTGCAATCGATTTGTACAGCATTTACCTAGAACAAGAAGGTCAGCTTGGCCCCTGCATACTTACCATTGACCCTTTACTCATTCATCATGGTTCGGTAGTGACTCCGCACAGTGACTATGATTAACAACAGGAAAGTAACAACAGGCCTGGAACTGAGCTCTGAGGTTAGTTAAAAAAAAAAAAAAAAAAAAAAATTATTTACCAAGCTGCACCAACCTGAAAAAGTCCATGAGAGCTAGTTCTTGGGCAATATTAGGTCCTCTTTCTGCAGCGCAGTCAGAACACAGAGTAAGATCTCATGTGGTCAACCCACACCACTTCTTCAGAAGTATAACCAGGGAATAGAGCAGCTTTGAAAAAATTCTTCCCTTTCCCAGATAAACTATTTTGTTTATTCATTTATTTTGTTTTTGCCTCTTCTTATGGAGAAGTTGGGAAAGTAGTTCTGACCCTGGGCTAATCTTTAATGAAAATGCTGCAAAATGGATTTCAGAGCTGTGGCAAACAGTACATGGAGGTTAACAGGGCTTGATAATTTAAAGCAGTCATTCACTTAAATGACATAACTCTTTGCCTTCTGCAAATCCGCATTCAGAGTCTTACTGAAAATACATCACCAGCTCTCTATTTATTTACCAACATATCTATTTCTCATTCCACTTTCATGTAGGCATGTCTCAAAACTGACACAATGACTGAGCTGTTAGCATCTAATTTTCAAAAGAAAATTCAAGAGAAGTTCTCAAAATATCATAGGAGAACTTTGTCCCCAATCACTATTAAATTTAAAACTGAGCTGGCTATTGACCATTCTGGTGAGAAATCTTTCATCTTAGACATCTGGGAGTGTACATGTTAATCTGCCATGCACTGTTAACCATGGCATAGAAAGCTGTGATCTGACACTGACTGGGGTGACACAGTCAGCATGGTTCACACGTCCCACATTTTGTGTGGAGAGGTTACCTCAGAGCTGTGCGGGGCCTGGGGACTGCATGCCCTGCAGCCAACAGGGTGGATCTGCCTGTTGAAACTCAGTCAGGGTGCTCCAAGCTTGCTCTAAGAGGTGAGTGAGGGTGATTTGAAGATGGGATTAAACAGCAAAATCCCTACTCATACTGAAAGCTTAAAAGCTCTTGGCTTCCCCCTCAGTCAACAGCCCATGCCTCTATTAAAAAAAAAAAAAAAAATCAAAAATTTCCATATTCTGTTTTGGTTTTACAGTTCACAATGATCTCTTGCACTGTAACCTATTACCCAATAAGCTAAAGCACATTTACACAAGCTGTAGTTGCTGCAGTATGGGTCATCTTACAATTATGGTGGATAACAAAAGGCAGATCCCTAAAAAATATTGAAATATGCATATAAATAACAATTTGAAACTGGCAGAACTACTAAAAATACCCAAAGTTAATCACTTAGTTGTAAGAAAGAGGTTAGATTTGTCAGTAAAGCTTTAATATTTGATCCAAGTTAGGCCCAATGGACACAATTCTACAAACACTTCAATAGGATGAACTGTTCTGATGAGAAAAGTTGTTATCTTGGAAAGCATTCATGAGACAGGGTAACAGGAAGCATGACCCATAAATTAGATGTCACTGAGTTTATCCGGAAAAAAAAAAAAAAAACCTTCAACATAGGAGCGCATCACTGCTAGAGCAATTACTTTCAATGGTTTGTTTGGAATTTTTTGGTCTTTTAAAACCATTTTCTAACCTGGTAGGGTCACATAATACTGAGTGATGGCTCTTTTGGACAAGTTCCAACTGTAAACTGAAATTCCCTGGCCTTTGAGGCTCAGTAAAGACCTGTTAACATAATCTGCACTGATCACTTTTCCTAATTTAAACTGTTAGGGCTTTTTCCTTCATTTTCTGAAAAATGACCACATTGTGGGTCATCCAGACACGTTTGGACTCTATAAATTAACCTGGACTGACCTCCAAGAGAGGAAATGTTTTAACAGGGAGAAGGAGTAATTATTAAGCTTTTTGTCTGTGTTGCTTGTCAATTTGCATAGCATTATCTGTAATGCTTTGCAAAGGTTTTTTTTTGGAGGTCATCTAATCTTGTTAAATCTGTCACAGGGTTGCCACTGTATCAGACTTAGACGACATTTGCTCAACACAAGTTCCTAGCAGTGGTGATAAATGTGTTTGTTTCTGGCAGTCCGACCACGCAGATGCTTATTATGTATGTATGAATTAATTTACTTTATTTAATCAGCTCGGAAAGGAGAAAAAGGTCTCAAGCAACCAAGATACAGTGTGCTTTTGTATGCACTTACAGCATGCTCGTGATGCTAGTAAGCAAGCAATTATTTGCTAGCTGATCCAGAAAGATCATGAACTTCAGAGGGATTCCACAGTTAGTACTGTTACTGTTTCTTTACACAGACCTAGCCATGCAGATGGAAAAACGAATAATATCCTTACCCAGCCTAAAAGGAAAAACACAGCAATTGGAAACCAAAACACAGTACCAGAGGTCAAGTTCAGAGGAATACAAATGTCGACAGTCAAACTATTTGTACCAGAAATTTCCTGTAGCTAACAAAATACCTGAAGCAAGTAAGCAGACTGTATACAGCTCAGCGGCTTTTATAAAGCATGGAGGAATAAATTCAGTTGCACTTTAGGAATTCAGTCCAGAGGCATGGTAGGATCACAAGGGTGAAGGGGAAAATCTACAAGCAGAGGTCAATCCTGCAAACCCACACAGGCTGGGAAAAATATTTCAGGCAAATGTAGGACTAAAAAATAAAAGAAAAATAAACATGTACAAAAGGCATTATTGAGAAGCTGGCAGCTAGTAAGTAAATTTCAAGCAACCCACTTATTCTCCCAGATACGACAAAAAGAAGAATGCCTGACTCTCAGTATTTCATAACCCAAAAGGCAGCATCAACCGACCTGCTGCAAGAGCAGCACACGTCCATGTGCTGCTACCACCCAGACAGGAAGCTTCCCTTTAAGTCTTGTCCTGACCCAGCCTTTCTGACTGCTAATTTTGAATTGCTTGACCATGCCTATTAATATTGAAGTTGTTAGTTTTTACTTGGTCAAACTTACAAAACCAGTGAACAAACCATGGAGAATTAGGTTCAATATTCACATGCTACACGGGAACAATCTTTCATAACTTGAAAGTGCTTGGAGATAAGACCTAGTATTTTTACTGTTTTCTATTTCAGCTCAAATTGATACATTAACTAGAAAATAATAAACAAACGAACAACAAAAACAAGTAGCTACTGTATAGGAAACAGATTCCACACATATAGTTTTGCCTATAATGAAAGTTTTGATGGGCAAGTAAACAATTTTCACTAGTTACAGACATGATTATGAGTGGATGAAAGCAAGGGATTTTCATTTAGGTAAACTGTGCTGAAAATTAATTAAAAGTATTGACATTTAAAACAGAGCAGCGTGGTGAGAAGACAAAAAACTCAACCACTTTCCCCCCCACCTCACTTTTTCCAAGGCCCACCTTCAGTCCTCTGTCTCTGACTCTACCTCCTCCCTCCGAGCAGCACAGGAGGATGGGGGCTGTGGTCAGTCCACCACAGCTCCTGTAAGCTGCTCCTTCCTCCTCACTCTTCCTCCTCCTCTGCTCCACCATGGTCTCTGTGTGGGCAGAAGGGCAATCTCTGCTGCTGTGCCTGAAGCACCTCTTTCCATTCCTTCACTGACCTTGGTGTCTACAGGACTATTTCTCATCCCCTCTCTCCCTTTCCCCCAACTCCTGTTAAAAATAAAAATGCACAGTGATCAACTGAAACAGTTATCAATAACTGAAACACTACAGCAATCGTCATGGAAAATATTACTTTCCTTTCAAAAAAAAGCAAATAGCCATTAAAAGCAGCAGGAATATTTAGTGAATTCCCAGTTCATTGGTGCAAGTCTGGTAGCTTCAATTGATTTTCCAATATTTTACAGGGGACATATTTAACAGTTAAATCAAACTGAACTTTTCTATTTGCATAACTGGCTTTGAAAGATTAAAAATGACAACTAATATTTATTTTTTTTATGGCTTAAAATGACTTCCACTCTATTTCTTTGTTACTTAAAGTAAATTCTCCTAAGTAATACAGTAGTAACATAAAACAAATGTTGATTGCTATTCCAAAAACAATCTTTGACTGTCCAATCATAATCTGCCAAAATATTTTAAACATAACAGGATTAAAAAATTGCAAAATTCTCAGATACAATCGTGCAAAGTCATGCATGGATCAGTAAGAAGAGAGGGTGGCAAGTCAACTGAACAAATTTACACTGCCAACGGGCTGACCTGCCCAAGGTTAAAATGGAATTTGGTTCACAGCTCTGCCACTACTCAAACAAAGCATTAATGGATTTTGCAAGCTGAGAATACGCTAGACCAGGACAGAGATGTATTCTGATTATTATTACATGTTAAATAATCAATAGTAGTCTGGAATCAATCATTTCTTCCACCAATGCACTACTGTGTGTATTCCTACTTGTGCTGCACAGGGAGGTTGTTTTCTGAAAGAGAACTGGGAGATACAGATCATCAACAAATTCTATTAAATGATAGGATATGACATTCCTCTCAGCACTTTGCAAATTGCCCATATTAAGTGCTTCTACCTCTGAAATAAGAAGTGAAAATTATAGTGTTTCAAATATGGCCTTCAATCTTTCTCTTGTGGTTATGATTACAAATGTCTAAAATCTCTGGATATGTTTTCTCAAGCGAGAAAACAAATATTCATTGGCCTAAATACACTGGTAAACGGAGATATATATCAACTCTTGTTATTCAAGGTAAGTATTTTTTAGATATACATATGTATAAATATCAGATGGTGGGCTATATGACATTGCTTACACCATTGCTATTTCTCTTTAAGAAAAAAGCCAACGTATTTAATACGAAGTCATATATTTCAAGTCTTCCTTGACAATCTTATTGATGGTTATTATACTTATATTGACTCAGATTGTTTCATATCAGAGTTTTTCAGCTTTTGTAATAGTCTACAAATTAAACTTCACAAGAGAACACATTCCTTCTCAAGAGCCTGTATCTTTTCTCCTCTTTAAGGCTCAAAGTGGCAGAGGAAGGGAATGAGGAAATTTGCTGTTCAATTAAAGTCTGATTATTGTTTAGGGGAGAACCTTCAGGTTTCTACGAGTTACTTTTGTCTAGTCTTGTTACAAAAAGGCTGACGCATCTTTTTCTCAAAAGAAAGGAAGCAATAAAATCTAAACAGTAATGGCATTATAATGGTGCTAAGCAGATAGGATATTTTAAAGGAAAATCCCAACTAGGGGAAAATATAAGTACTTACCATCCATTTAATAAACTCCTTTTGAAATGGCTATTGAAGCAAAATTAGTTTGTTTTACAATTACACTGAAGCAATCACATAATTTTGCCTGAATGTGAAAAAGAAGTGGAATACTCTTTTAGTATTCAGAAGGATTTAGAAGGATAGCTGCAGAAGGATTAGTATTTGCTTGATGGAGGGCCTCCTGTCTTGCCCAAAGTATCAGCAAATTACTATTCAACTGAGTTAACCCTTTAGACAAGAAATTCACCTTCAAGCAGAACTGTATGGGCTGTAAGACTATGTACATGCTTAAGGAGGCATAGAATACTTTATTTGGAATATCCCTCTACCTTTAAATATGAGCTGATAGAAAAAGACTTGATCCAAAACCTAGTTCACATATAAAGATCATACTTTGCTCTTGTCTCCTTAAAGGACAAATATCTTTCCCTTTTACTTCAGATCAATTTAAGGTATTTGTTAGAAAGTAAAAAGTCCTCAGTGATAAACCATGTGTATGAAAAATTATCAACATATATCAACAATACGTCAACATAACCAACATCTTACAGGTTTTGAACTACTGGAGCTATGTCAATGCAGAACTCTGGATCCTTAAAGCTCCACAGGATTCATCCCACATGGGCTCAGGTAGACTAAGCTACTTAATCATTCCAGAAACACAGCAGAGCCCATACATAAATCTTTAAGAGGATCACAAAATAACTGCATAATTGAATGAAAAATCTTTTTTGTTTGTTTGTTTTTAACCTGATGGTTTCACAGTAACAAAACTAAAAATCAGAAGAAGCAAGTACCCACATACCAATTAAATATTGTAAGAATCTACCCAATCTACTTCAACTTACTCCGAGGTTAGAAAAGAAGTCTAATTAACTCAGCAAATATTTGTGCTGAATTGAGCTAGCTGTGGTCCATAAGGGGAGGACAGGGTGATGAATCTATTACTGTCCTCCAGGCTTGTGTATGCTCAGAGAATAGCGAAAGGTTGCATTTTCAGGAAAAAGGCATGACTCTGGCAGGGAGGAGGAGGACTGTTGGTAAAGATACCTATTAATAGTTGGTCAAGAGGAATAGAACAATGTTTGAGAGCTGGGAAATGCCCAAAATGAATACCACTGAGCTAGAGAGTCTCTCTATTTACACACTTGATTTGTTCCATATATGTTAACTTTGCAGCATAAAGTACGTATCTACCACTACACACAGTTGCCTTTGAACACAAGCCACTTTTCCATGCTTGTGAAAATTCATTCCTGGGTGCTAGAAAAACGTCTTGATGCTGTGTGCTTGCTTCTAACAGCACATGTTCACATGTAACATGTGGATATTATTTCTTACCGTGTGTATGAGTCCTATTACCCTGTGAGAATACGTAATTCGGTACTCCTTCATATGTTCTGTTTCAATCTGAAGCTCAAAAATAAGGGGGTCTAGTCTAGTTATTCTAGTCTCAGTTATTTCTATCCCAGAAAAAAGCAGCAGCAGGATACTTTGCAAAACAAGCTGTCCCTGTGAAATTCATGCCTACTGCAGATTCATTTGGCTGCCTAAGCTATGAATAAACTTCTCAATTTCTAACATGTTTCTTTGAAAAGCTGCTGCACATGAGATTTTCCAAACCTGTGTGAGACATACAAACTGTGTATTTTTATTTTTAATGTCAAGATTATTGAATTATTCAAATTAAAAATATATATATATACATACGCCTTTTTGCTTTACTGTTTAATCATTTACCAAAGCCATTTGATCCTGGAAGTTAACGATGCCATCAACTAGATGGTCATATACCTTGTGCTTCTATATATATTAAATTATTTACCTCTAAATTGTTGTCTGAACTCTCCCCAGCCAGCTCCCTCTGAAAACTCATCTGCATGCAACTGTTCCAGAGACTTTCCCAACACTAAGACACTTTACACATGTTAAGAGATCCAGATCTTTGTCTATTTTTCCTGCAGTGTATCAAACATTTTATGCCACACATACCAGGGAAAAACAGCATCTCAGAGCTCTGTGTGGGTTTCCCCTCTTTCTTCTCCCACATTCTCAAGTTTGCTTGAGTAACAGAATGCCTCATCTACCCTTGTTACAAGAGGCTCATTCTACTATTAGTACAGCATTCTTACTTCTTTTCTTTCTATATGTCACTTAATTTCATATGTAAATATGCAAAGTTGAAAGATGGTAATGATGAAGTGGAAGTACCAATCACTTCCATTGTTTAGACCTTGTCTAGAGATGGTTACATGGTATTGGTGGTAAAAGTTGGTGTTACCCTGAAGGAATAGCAGATCTTAAGGACAATCCCCAGCTCCTATTGCTTCTTTAGTCTGGTTAAAGCCAAAATAATCACAAATGGAAAATACGTATTTCCACAGCATAACAGACTTTAGGATCTTCAGCATCTAAACAAAACTGATGTTTGTTTTAACAACATCCTGCAAACTCAGGGGCGTTTGTCTTATTGGCAGCCCCCCTGTGATAAAACACAGAGATTTACAAGCTGATACCTTGAAGTAACCTGTATGTAAGATCACTCACTGGATATCTCTTGCCCAGATTTTTGTCTACTGCCTGTGAGTAGCTGTTATAATACATCTTACATAACATATGTGCAATACAGAGATGCAGCTTGTTGAACATTTGGAGATACTTGACTGTTAGCTTGTAGCAAGTGCTGTCATGGTTTAGCATGTCAATAATCCATGTTACTCAGAGTGAGGTGTCAAAGGATTAAAACACTTCCCAATTATGCCATACAGCACAATAGAGTATAACAGCTGTGAACGAGCTATTGTGTCACTATAAAGTGTTTTGTCATGGTCTGTCAGAAAATCCTAAGGAAAATTCAAGTCTGTAGATGGCTGGTAAGATAAAGCATACTGTCTTGTTGAAATACATATGAAATCTCCCTTTGAAAAATGTATGTGCAAAATTCCTCTTAGTTTTATGGGAATTGCCTCTATGATTGACCCCCCCCAACATTTATGTCAGCAGGACAGACCCATAACAAAGGATTTGGAAATTTATTGTGGAAAAAGCATTGAAAATTTACTTGTAGGCAGGCTTGTTGTTTTCATTTACTTTTTTCTTCCAATAAAATGATGAATTGTTTTTAATGCTTTTAAACTTAAACATCTGAAAGGCACTGGTATTTATCTTGCAAAAATTCAGCTATGTCATTTTTCTTTCCCTCAAAATCACATTTGAAAAGCATCTATACTCCTAAATCTCTCTTGCTGCCTCCTTTTGAGCATAAAAGGAAACTTTTGCAAATGGGTATATGCACAGTTACTTGCACAGTGTTTACTCTCATGGTTTCCAGCAGCTACAGAGAGGAAATATGTCCTAACTCTTAACAGAAAAGACTGACAGAGTCATCCTACATCGGCGGAGCATACCCATGAAACTGGTACAAGCAACTCTGCCCACATCAGGTTTATGGAAAGTTTAGGTTGGCTGTGCTCACGGCAGGTTGCCACAAGCCTTTAACTGGTCTCACTACAGAAAAAAACATTGAATTCTAGGCTGCATTAAACATGGTGAAGTAAAACACTGTTGTACACAGCTTGTGTACCCTCCAAGATTACCATTGCAGTGGTGTAAGACAAACCCTACTGTCACAGACAAATAAATAACGTTCCAGGGAACAACTCAGAAATATTCTGATATTTGCCTTTTGGCGTTGTTTTTGTTATTTTAGGACACAAGAAAACCAGCTATGTAAATCAGTGCATCTTTTCTATGAGAAAATACCAGGTTAGTCCTGGAGGGCCTCTTTCACACTCTCCCTTTCAATTTAGTGCTTTATATACTAATCTAATGTGTCACTTTGTGCCATCAAAGGAGTCCAGTAAGACTTAAAAATACACAACACCTATAATACAGTTTTCCTTCTTCCTTTAGACAGACGGTCACACATTACAGCCTACTCTGCTTAGATTCACACAAAAACTAAATAAATCCTGTACATCATACTCACTTTAAATAGCACCCAATCTTAAGCTAAGGTGAGACATATCTAGGGTGATGTAGTATACCAGATACAACATGGCAGGGCACAGGCAACACTCGTACCAAATCTACAGCTCACGCTGGGTTAGCATTAACACTGGGTATCTTGCTTTGGGCACCCATTATTGCAGTCTCTGTTTCCTTATAATAAAGTTCATAACAAGTCTGTTTGATTTTATGCAAACCACAAACAAATATGTCATCTCATTTTAACTTGCAGATTTTTGGTACGTGAGAACAATGTAGGGAAGGAAGTTAGTTGCCAAAAGCAAACTGACAATGCCAGACTGTCAGAAAACAAGTTAAATTAGAAGTTTGTATAGTTTCTGGCCTCACATAATGAAGCGGAGAACAGCTTTGGCTTCAGGGCCATTCTAATACAGAAAGATGTGTTTTAATAATGGATGCAAAGTATTTTATCAGCACAGTGAGGAAGGATGAGGGTGCGAAGATGATGAATGACTTAAAATTCTGCAGGGGGTTTCTACTGATGCACTTGTTTAGAAAGATGCCATGCTCTGTCACACTGCTTTCTCTTTCTCCAGGCTATAATGAAATGAGTGCAGCTAGGGAATCATAACCTCATGCAGGAGCACGGCATGGTCTTATCTATCTTTAAGATCTAGTGCTTTACTATCTGCAGTCATGTGGCATCAGCTCAGAAGATGAATTTCTTCAAAAGAATGAAGTCAGAGTCTAGTCCCTTTGCCTGCAAGAAATGCAGTTTGGATTAGCAATCACTACACGACCTTTTCACTGAACTTTGAGAGACAAAGTCTTTTAGGATAAACCCATTTTGTTTCAGACCGTACCTGCATTGTAAAACACCATGACCTTCCTTTTAACTACCTCAATGCTAAACTTTGAAGGGACTCGTTAGCTATAATTACCATTCACGAGCTCTATCAACTACCCCAACATTATGTGCTTTCCTCCAAAGACATTCGCCTTTTGAACAAAACACTAAGGTTTAATTTTTGCACAATTTACTTCGCCGTAGTGTTCTGTCTCATGCCTAACCCTAGATGTTCACCCTTACTACCAGCACTAAAAGCAGTTGAACTCCTACATGTGCACATATTCTGTTTGAGATCAATTCACTTCACTGCCAGTGGTCCCAGAAACACACTTTTACATTTTACTTTATCTAGTACTAAGCAAACAAATTAAAACAAACAAATTAAAAGCTAAATGTTCAAACAGAAATGCTTACAAGTTGGAGATGGAAACCTAGACCTCACTATTAAAGGATGCCTGCTCCTAGAGAGAGCACACAGTTATGTAATATGGGGATGTTTATCCCATGTTAGCATCAACACTTTTTTATTTATTGTACAACAACAGAAGTCTTAAGGGTTTGAAGATTTTTTTTTCCTCTCCTTTCCTTTCTACACAAAACAGAATTCAGGGAATGATAGTAATGCTATGTTTCAGTGATATACATTTCTATTGTAAATCACAGGTAAGAGGGTGGACTTTCGCATTGATTTCAAATGAAACATTGTAATTTTCTTTTTCTCAGATTATTTTTGCTTATAATTTCTTAAGGTAAAAGTACTTTTCTAACTTCTAGTAAGGATGTTCCACAGATGTTCCAAGGCAATAATTGAGAAGATCCAAGACTAAGTAACTTTTGAATGTGCAATCAATCAGGCAGTTTCACATAAAGCACCTTGGAGCATGTTGCAGCATTAAATGATGCATGCAACGCTCCTAAGGAATAGTGAGCTGCAAATGCTGTGACTAAAGCACAAAAGCATTATACAACTGTCATCAATCCTGCTTAGCCCTCAAGAGGTTGTAAACTACAGGAACACCAAATGTTTTGCTTAACGTGCATCAAATGTCAGGGATTTCACACAGCACACCATGAAACATAAGCATTGCTGTTACTGTATGATCAGTACATCCAGCACTTCAGTACTTCAGCATCCAGCTGCAAACTAGAGAGAACAAGTAGATCCTCTGCCACACACCACGACCGCCCTAACAAACCACACACAAGATATCCAGAAAGATGCGCCCTAGAATACAAATTAAATATATTAGAGACACCAAGATTTAAAATTAAAAGGGAGCATGGGCACAAGACCAAGAACCCACAGTACGAGTTGCTTTATAAACAGCTTAGAGACAGAAACAAATGGTAGCACAGGAAGCTGGAAGCAGCTTCACTGCTACTGTCGAACACGTGCAATTCCCAGTTCACCTGAAATGAAAATCTGACTCCTGGTCCTCCTGAAAGAGATGACCCAGACCAGTGTCTCCTTTGGATATTTACTTTGCAGAAAGAGCATGATCAATGCTGGTGATGTTTTTGAGGGGTTAAATGGCTACGTAGCCAGTCATTTGCTGACTGAATGCATTGTGTTTAACTGGCTTTGATCACAGCAGAAGAGGCAGCCTCATTTGATCTATTGAACTGTTAAAGGTCGGTTATTGCAAATTTTAGGAAAGCAGCAGCTTGTATTAGATTCCAGCAAGTATAACGATGTGTTGACAAAGGGCACATTTATTAAAGAAGACCTAATTGCATACTTAACCTTAGGTACGGGCTGCCTTAATGGCAAATGAAAATATGCAAAACGTTTTCTGTTTTTCAGAGGAAGGTCCAAAGGCAACAGAAGAATAAAACTCAGAATAGAGAAACCTTTTCTTCTTCCCCCATTTCATTATGGCTAAAGCAACCTCTGGGTCCCCTCTGATTAAAATATCTGCATACTAATAAATAAGATGCCTCACAGAAGAGGATCTCTGCTCTCGGTCCCAGTTGTTCCACCCACAGCCCTGCATATATACTGCATTGTGATGCACTTCAATGGCAAAACAACTGCTGTTCGAATTGATGGGCAATATTGTATTTATTTATTTATTTTTAACTCTTGAACAATATTTGGTATAAGAAGCATTACATTTAACATGTTTGCACTTTCCTATTTTCATTTTGTTGAAATTCCAATCAAGTCTCTCCGTTCCTCCCAGTGTGCAACAAAACAATGTCACGCTGAGGGGAATTGCCTCCAATCATCTCCAATTAACCACTACCCCTCCCAGAAGCCACTGAAATCATAGGGGCTACAGGGACCTAAATTGTCCTCTGAGGTTCTGGTAGGAGATGATGCATGATTACATATTGAAAAATCATTTTAAAGGTTGAAAGGAAACAAAAAAAAAAAAACACACATTCTCTCAACAGAAAAGGGAGCTGGGAGAAAAAGCACAACACTTCTCTCTTCTGCTCAATGCTGGTCACCGTGATCATGCAGCATTCCTCATTCCTGGAGTCACTCAGTTTTGAGACTTCTTTATGTACTATTCTCTGGGGGAAGCAAAGGGCACAAATCTCAACCCATCGTCATGTCCATCTCTACCCAACCCCAAGGGACTGCAGTGGATATATATGAGGGAACCTGCCTGAAGGTACAAGAAGAACCAGAATTCTCTTCCCAGGGCGAGAGGGGAGGATGTGAACTTTTTATTTACAGAAAAGGCACTGTGTGCTCCTTGTTCCATGAGCAAGGCTCATATCGGTGACCAAACAGAAAAGTGAAAACAAAAACTGCAGAAAAACAACCTGTGAAACATCAGCAGCTGGGATCCATGGCAAAACAGACAAAACCCATATGGAGAAGCATGCACATCTCCCTGTTTTCACAAATCAGTGATTCTTTGGGGAGGGGAAACCCTTGTTACATTGGCTCACAGTAGCTCCCAACAACTTTGGTGAAAGAAATGTGAACATAAGTCAAAGCAGAGCAGCATAGAGGAAAGGGAACTAGCACACAGAATTTTGGATATTAAGCCAACTGCATTAATCTTTAGGATTGTTCCCGTCTTCTTAGCACATAATAAAAATTTGGCCCCAGATTATTTTTTTTTTTTGGGGGGGGGGGGGGGGGGGGGGGGGAGGGGGGAGGAGGCAAAGAAAACAAACACTTTTCTTACTGTATTCTCTCTAGCTTCACTCCCTACTTGTGCGTGGATTGTTTTTCTTAAAGGATTATCTGTCATTTGCATTTATTTCTGTAGATTTTCTCAGTGTTTAACATTAGTTACCTCACTTCTGCCCATATACCTTTCTGAGTTTAGCATAACTGGATGGGCAGAACATTTAATTTACAAGAAGTATGGACTATTTCCAAGAAGGCAAAAATAAGACTGAAAAGCCTTTATTAATGATCCACACATTACTTATCACTTTTATGAAACCAGTCCAAACTGTTCATTAAGATCCAATGAAATATTAACATATTTTGAGAAAGGAGAAAGACTATGCAGAGGAAAAAATTGTAAGGTTTTTACAGCCACAAAATAACACATGAAGCATACAGATCAGTAAAAGGGGATTAAGAAAGAATTTATTTAAAAGAAGAAGAATTAAAAAGTTGCAATGTGCCAAGGCTAGAACTGCAGCTTATCTGAACAGTCTTAGACTCCTGTAAATAAACAACAATGCAAACAAAGAAAATCTCTACTTCTGGTGAGTTCCTAATCCCCTAATTACCTGAAAGAAATCTTTTTGCTTCCTGAAAGTTCATTTAGTATCAAAGCATGTATTGTACGTTATAAAAGCATATTTTAAAAAATTCTTGGAGCTGTGAGAGTAACTCTGCATACATTTGATCGCGGTACATAAGACACTGTCTAAATGAACACATGACCATACACAACTTATTTCACCTACTGAATGGATGGTTGGACAAAAGAAAGTTGGCCTTTCCTTAAAACTTTCTCAGTTCCCAACAAGATGGTGTACAGCACAAGGAAAGCTTTATTTTTCTGGTCCTTCCTCTCTCCTTCAACTCCTTTTAAAACTTATATCCAAATAAAGCTAAAAGCTAAACCAACCCTACAGTGACTAAAAAAGTGATGATTTCATCAGTGAAAATGGCAACTCTCTCTTACAACAACTGAACAAAGTGAGCATGTAGTTCGCATCTTGTGAGGGCAGTGAAGTAGAATCTGCAACCATATGAGTAATTTTGAGTTGAAACCTCACTTAACAGCTAATTTACCCCTCTTTCCAGGCCACAGTCTGAACTGTGGATCTGATTTTGATGAATTGCAGTATTTCCTAATCAATCTAGTGGAAGTAATGCTGTAAGATTAAAAATCTCTATTCCAAAAAAAAAAAAAAAGGCTTTCAGACTGACACATATCTATTTGTGAAATACTTAGTTATGCTACATCCACACCTTTCTTTTTACTGAAGACAAAGCACTAAAGAACAGTACTCATCAATTTATCCTTCTGCAAGGTGCTATTTTGTAGGTTTTTGTATTCTTTCAATGTTTTCCACTTGTTTAGATCCAGATTCTACTGCTAGTACATTTTGTCACTTACGTAAGTGTCAACAGAAACAGGCAAACTAAACCCCTTTTATATGAATGTTCTGCAGTATTGGTCTTTGAAAATTTGCCTGCACCTGTATCAAATTTCAGAATACACTTTAAAGGACTTCTCCTTTTATTGCACAGTTCTGCTCCATGAAGACTGTGTTCTGGCTCATTAAAGAGACTCCTAGAAAATTTGTGCTTCCATGCAGTAAAAGAGTACACAAAGCTTTCAGGAGAAACCTTTTCCACGGTAATGATTACAGAAATCAATATATATACCACGTGATTTTTCACGACCACAAGAACTAACCAGGAACCTCATATGGAAGCCTCTTGACTACTTATGGAAAACTTCCATTTAAATCTAACTCAGAGAATTCTAGCAATCTTTTAATTAAAACCTACTGTGCCTTACAAGCACTCTGAACACGTAATTTCAAGGATAACTGCTGTAAGTAGGAAAATATGCCACAGAATATCTTTGATGCTTAAACAGTCAATAAGTGTACAAGCCTCTTTAAGCTGTTTAATTGCAAATTGCAAAAACTGCTTAATATCACAGCTATATATAGCAAGTTGCTTTATACACAAATATGTCAAGGTCATTTTCTGCTATTAGTAATATAAGAAGCCATTTCAGTATAAATGTTATTAACTGGGGGATTAATAAATCATACAGCAATACTTAAGCAACTTCTTCACAAACTTTGCAAATTCAAGGGTCACCTCTCCAAATAATCTAACAGGAATTACTTCTTTCCCCAGATTATAAATCTCTCAAGGACATTAAGTCAGGTCCCAGCCATCAACTTCTGAGGAATTTCTGCTTCCACTGAGGAAATCACTTCATACCTTTCAAGCACCAAATAAGACAGTAGCCATTACTACTGCTGTTTTTCCTCAAGAGGCTGTATCTTGCTTGTTTCCTAAATTAGAACCTCTCACTATGGTTTCAGAAGATTCCATAACTCAACATTACCCATTTTAGCTTATCCATGACAAACTGAAAAGGATCAAGTGTGGAAAATCACCTTTAATTTGTTCTCCATTTCCAGCTGACCAGTCTCTACAAATTACAAAAAAGAAAAATCCTAACTAATTTTAGAAAGCTTAGTTTACCTTCCTTTAACTAACCTGGCAGAGCATCACTATGTAAGACAGTCCTGTTTAAAGGTGCAATCATGACAACCACAAAAAAAAAAAAAAAAAAAAAAAAACCAACAAAGCAGTAAAACAATGAAAGATGCACTGCCGAAAGATTTAAGAAACGATTGAAACTTGACCTACCAATTCCATTTTGCTAGAATTTGACAGTTTCTAGCAAAAAATCAAAGAGCATGATGCAAATAGAAATACTTGAAAGTGAATGAGAACCTTAATCCTTTTTCCACCAGAAATAATTCAACTTTTTTGTTTCTTTCCAAAGGCTACTAAAATAGGAACAATAAAGCCAGCACAGATGTTAATCACCAGTTTTAACTTCCAAATCCTAAATTCTGAGCTGACACACTCCAGGAGATACTAGTTTAAAACTTAATCCAAAAAGAAATTACTGCTCTGATTATGGGGATTTCAAAAAAAAAATAAAATATTAGTGTTCTGACTATGGGGTTTTGTGCATATTTTAAGGCTTGACAAATTCTTTAGTTTTCACTTTACATTGAGACCTCTAGTACTGCTGTGGAAGGTGAACAGCTTTTAGGCTGAATAATATAAAAGCGCATTTTTTCTGAAGCAGTAAGAAAAAATTTGATATTTGATGCATATTTTTTTCAAAACCATAGTCACTAAAGACTTATCTGAAACTAATTATATATAGTAAAATGAATAGGCTTGGAATTAACAGCCAAAATGAATCAACAAGAAATTCAGTTGTGACAAGGATGTAATTACAGCAAAATCTGAAAAGGTGTATTTTAAAATTTTTGTAATTCATCTAAAGCCTGCTGCCTTTCTGTATTCCTACTACGTTTGCTGCTAATGCAAAATAGAGAAGTAAGAAAACAATACTAGGTCAAATAATGAGAAAAAAAAGCTCCAGTTTATAAAGCATAATTTTAGCAGGTATTAGAACTGAGTTATTTAAAGTTATTTGTTCTCTTGCAAAAACTGTTCATTAAAACACCAATTGCTTACTTTTTTTTTTTTTCCTTCACTAGAACAATACTGTTCAACTAGAAAGCACAGGCCTGATTTTATTGTTCAGAGTGTGAGCTGAAGCCCATATAAATTCATGTTTTCTCGTCATGTCAATAGGCCTTGGGTTGGTTCATTTGCAAACATTCAATCATCGGATTTCACCTTACTTAGAAAGGACTCATTGGGGAAACTTTGGCAGCATCCACTCATCCATCTATTTTATATATGAAGTATGCCTAAGATAAAAAGCAACACGTTTATAATTTATGTAACATTTCATACACGTGTTTGCATATATATAAATTTATATACACACTGTACATACTCTAATATATTTACTATGTTTTTAAGAACATGCAGCTGAAAATATTACTTCGTATGAACTCAAGCAGCAAAATATACCTGTCAAACTGTTATCACTCTGAGCATTTTTCTTCTACCGCTTATTCTTTCCTATAACACAACAGCTTCAATGTATACACATTTATACAGGGTGAACTTTCCAAAATTGCCTATTTTCATTCCTCTCTTTCCCACCCTGTGTCTATCACAAATGCAAGCCATGACTCCTCTGTGGGTGCCTTTAAATAACCTCCTCCTTTCCCTTCATGCAGCTAAAGAAAAAGAAGAGCCAGAGATAAGGGCTAACAGCAGGAAAGCCAAACACTGATGCCAGCCACCAGGTACAGGCAGCGAGTAAATCTCTTCACGTTAAGGTGAAGATGGGACAATTGGCCCAAACTTGCTCTGTGACACATTCTGGGCAGAAAGATGTAGTATAAATGTAAACCAGGTATTACCTAGATAGGGCAAGTGCTCCAAATGGTGTCTTTCTTTGGTTTTATGCCTACAATCCTTTTTCGAGATCTACATCTGCACTCAACATGGTAATTTATCTGCTATTTTGGATAACAACTCCACCATGTACAGCTTTACCCAAAAGAGAAGTGCTACTGGCAGCATGAGTCTGTTCTTCTTGGCCTGCTTTAATGCATGACACCAGGACGTGAAGTGCCCTTTTACTTTTTTTTTTTTCTGCCCATTTTGCATCTAATTTTTTATAGTACTTGATGAGTAACAGCAAGGCAGACACCTCAGATAAATTGTCTCATAGCCAGTAAAACCCATCTCACATCTGCTCTCTACCCCTGCAAGAGAAACATCTTTCATCATAAGATCTGTTAAAATAAGCTGTCAATAAAAATTCCCCACATTTATCTGAAAAAGAGTTGCTGGCAGAAAAGGCCAGTAGCAATAATATCAGAGATAGCGCAGCATCAGTCAGAGTCCAGGAAGAAACAGAACCAAGCTACCTGCACTGCTTTACATTCAAGTAGGATTAGGCAGAAGAAAATAAGGGGGCAAATTTTCAGCAGTTGTAAATCACCCTCTGAGCTCTGCATATCAACATCCACTAAAGGTACAGGTATCCTCTAGCAATGAAATGGCACATACAGTGATCTGGAAGAGGTGTTCACAGATGCATTCATAACCTTTACATCCCATCCAGTGTTTCCTTTGCCATGCAGTGCCACCTGGATACATACAGGCCTGCCCTGAGCAAATCAGCAATTTCTCCACCAAAAGGGCCGGCCACTAACCCTGCATGTGGTATCTAGCTTAATTGCAGGCAAGAAGCCATAATGCCTTGGATACTCTAATGCCAAGTATGAAACAACATACATTTGTTCTAACATGCACTACACACCCATAGTAATAACCTTAATAGCTTGCAAAAGCATTAATATAATCATTTTACACGTGATGGAAACAATGCAGAGAGACAAGTAAATTGTCCAGCCACAGGCTGGACAGGATTTGAAATGAGATTTTCAATTCCTAATCTGTTGCTGCAACTTCTGGACTGTTTTCCTCTTCTCAATGATCCACTATTGATCCCCTTATAGAGCTCCTTTCAGACTCTGTATGTCTTAAGCAGAAAGGATAAAAACTACTGTTTTTTTATTGTCAAGAAGGCACTCCATTGTCTCACTGATCCACTAAGAACAAAAAAAATGCTTAAAACGTCCCAGCGTAAGGCACAACCACTGAGGAAAAATGAACTACTCCTCCAGGATTTCACAGTACTTCTTCCTACTTACAGGAAAATACTTAGGCAGCATGTCCCAAACTGGATCACTGCTGTCTAGCCAAAACTTAGGTAGACGCAAATACCAGAACTTCTGCTCTCCTTTGCTTAGGACTGTGGAACCCAGAGAATCCTGAGCATTTTTCAACAGTCAGGTTACTTGTACAAAAATAAGTAAGTAAATAAAGTGTTTCACTCGCACTGAAGCTAGGTGCTAACTGAAGCCATTCTACTAGAAGCCAAACTACTACAGCAGTTTGAAACCACATTAACCACATTTTCATGTTTGAGGCTTGATTACAAAGCTGTCACAGTGGTTAGCTCTGTTTCCCATTGCCAAGAGATCGGTGGTGGCTTACACAGAAAGTGAAACTGAAGTTGTTCTGTTTTGGCCAGCTGTCACAACCTGGCTGCTTCCCAGCCTTGGGTGAGGTGCTCCTAGTTTCTCCTGCTGACCATTAGTTTTAAAAATGGATTTGAATACTTTGAAGAGTAAGGACTGCAAGGCTGCCACCCACC
The DNA here is from genome assembly GCF_047663525.1 of Anas platyrhynchos. NCBI lineage: Eukaryota > Metazoa > Chordata > Aves > Anseriformes > Anatidae > Anas > Anas platyrhynchos. The sequence continues at coordinate 13,320,560 of NC_092590.1, forward strand.
CAGTTGTTTTTAAAGCAACTATGGATTTGGTCTCTGCCTTTTGTCTTTGCACATCCTGTTTAGTGAGAGATGAAACACTGCAACCCAGCCACAGTTTGTAACTTCTCTACATTCATTACTGAAGAGCTTTAGCAAAACTTGCTTTTGTTTACCATGAATTTCTTCCTCTAATCACTGATCTGAATCCTTCCTGCTGTGTATAATCCTTACTTGAAGAAAAAAAAAAAATAATTATTTTTTTGCTCCAGTGTTTTCTTATCATGTGTTTTATTCTTCTACTGTGAATCAATATATTGTGCTTCAAGGCATTTTCCTTCACATTCTTTTAACCAGCAATGAGCAGAATGTTCATCAGTAGCTGTGGGGTACAGCAGAGAGAGCAAAACGAAGTGCAGGGCTATGCACAGCTTCCTTTGGGAACAAGGAATCAGATCCAATAAAGGACTTGCACATCTTTAATCTAACTTCCCAGTGACTGTGTCACAGAGCACAAACAGCATTCAGGGTCCTATACTGGAAATTGGCAGATTTCGTGATTCCACTGACAATACAAACTGAGCAAGAAACAGCGTAATGTCCATAGACTGAGGGCACAACTGCACAAAGTTCACCAGCAGATGCGTGCCAGAAGTGGTGTCAATCCTTGTCACATCTCAGCTTCCATGTAAGCTGTCCTGAAACAACATAGCCTGCCACTCTCAGCACTCTTCTTGTCTTTACCCATTCCCTGTTTGTCCAAAACCACATAATCAGGCTTAAGGTTTTCTAGCAAAACACAGTGAACAGTGGAAGAGATGGTAGTGATGCTGTCCTTATTGCACTTGCATAAGCAATAACCTAGTGGTGGGAGTTCACAGCGAGGAAAGGAGAGCTCTTGATTCATTCTCTCTTCTTTGCTAGATGGGGCTTCGATCTATAAAAAGGCAACAGTACCCCATGCAGCATGCTGAGTGATGAGCTGTGGGCATTCACAATCGCTTCCAATGTGAAATCAAGGACATTGCATTGGAAATCCAGGCTTCCAAAGCAGAGGCAGGAGTGAGGCTCCATATTCAAGGCATTAGAGAACTCACATGGGAGAAGTCATCCTAATCCCTTTTCCTTCCACTGCTCACACACATCATCCAACATCTGGCTGCATGGCAACTCTATAGCAAAGCCAGAATAGCAGTCAGGCCTCCCAGGTTCAATCAGTGCTGCTTTCTATGCAGTACCATGACACCCTGCAATTTCTCAAACGCCCTTCAAGGCAGTTCTATGCTGTTCTAAGTTCAGCTCCATTCTTAGCTTCCAGGAGCCTCCTAATAGCGACATTACTCACCGTTCATAAGCTCAGTAAATGTTTGATGGGTTTATTTAATAAAGTTTACAAATAGCTTACAAAAAAAAAATGTTATGTCTTTGAAGTATACAGCATTACCAGCGAACGCTTTTCATTATGCAGTACTCTTTGTACTTCAGAATTAAAACAACTTTAAAAGTAATCTGCTGTTTTATACTCAAGCCTTTTAAACTCTTATCTTTCTTTGTGACTAATAAGTCTTCCGTTTACATAGTAAGTCTTTCCATTTACAAATCAAGTTATGATTTGAAACTTTTCACAAATGGACAGACATTTTCTGTCTATACGTCTCATACAAGAGACCTTATTGACATTTGGTATATACCAAAAATGCTGACGGGGATACTTCTTATATTGATAACAATAACTTTTACTTACAGTAAGTTCTACTTCAGACAGGGAAAACAATAGTCTCTTGAATCACCCAGCTTCAGTTACTGTCTTTTCTGCTGGACCCCATGAATGATGTTTGCAGCATTCTATTTCCTACAATCAGCACATTTGGGTGCCATGTAAGTTATGATTACATATAAGTGTGTGTATTTCTCTGTGTATTACCAGAAATGGTAGCATGAGCTATCATCTCTACTATCTGTGGAAAAGTAAATTTTGTTCCTTATTCAATGACACCTTCAGGGACTCTTATCAAAACAATATCCCTTGCAGACCATAGGCCAGCACATAATATAGAGAATGCTAAGTGTGGGTGTCTGGCCCTTATATATAAAGATGAAAAAAGATAATAATATAAAAAGATTTTAAAACCACCAAAAGACTGTAGTAAATGCTACTTTCAGAATAAAGAGGTGCAAAAAGCGTTGCAAGAGTCTTTCATGCTGACATAAGTCATCTAGCAGAAATTTTTAGTGCAATCAGTGAAGTTTAATGTTTCACACTATGTCATTTTACACCAGAAAAGGCTCAATAAACAACAGCCACCACCCTCCCAAACAGGCGTATATCAGATTCATTGCACTCTGATTAGAAAAACATACCCTGTACTTTTCTTTTTGACAAGAAGCTTGTGCATTGTATTGTTCCCACACTTACCCTTCTATCTTCTTAAAGTATAAAAACAAATTAATGATGATATTTACGTTTATCACCAAAGATATTTCTTTAATTCCTTCATTTTTTTCTTGGATCTCACTTTTGGAGTTTAACATGAAGTGGTCAGTAGACTAAAAAATGTTAGTTCCCAAGGAATCAATACAATGATACCCAATGCATGGGTCAGAAGATGCCTAACGTGGTGCACAAGGCATATTGGTATTTGATATCTCAAATGGCTAATTTCCCAAAAATATTCAGTATAATTACAAAGAGTTTTAAACAAAAGAAGAAGAATAAAAAAGACTATGACTTTACGTTAGTTTATTAGATAGCATCCTAAAATTTCTGATGACTTTGAAACAGCCCCATGATACCATAGTGATAGGAAACTTCACAGTAGGAAGATGGGAAAATAGCCTTGTATCTGAGAGTGATTTATGCCAACTACTTATAAATCCTTGAATGATTTCACTTGCTGTCTCCCTTCTTTTGCTGGAGATTATTTTCCCTTCATCCAATTTCTGTGGGGAGTCCATGCTAGTGACAGATCAAAAAACTCAGTAGAAACTTTTGTGGTTTTTCAGACCAGGTGGAGCATAACGTGAGGGATGTCTGTTTTTTTTTGTTTGTTTGTTTGTTGTTTGTTTGTTTTTTTTTGTTTTGTTTGTTTGTTTTGTTTTCCCCAAGAGGGTATGAACACCCATCCCTCCAGCACCGTTATCATCAGTTGTGCAAGGAAGAGGGAGAAAGAGAAACAACAGATGTGTATTTATTTATTTATTTATTTTTCCTTCTGCCGAGGACTGGAATTGGTTCCCTGAGACTTCTCCAGTAGGTTAAAGAACCGGTAATCCCACTCTGACCGAAAAGAAGCAATACAGGAAGAAGTGAAGAAAAATATTTGAATCTCCAAGCATATGCCCACATCCCATTGGGCAAGGACATTTGACAAAGAGTAATGCTACAATGAAGTGAGTCAGCAAGGTAAAGGAGCCTTGTATTCAACAGCAGTTCATGGTTGTTGCAACTTTTCACAACCATCCTGTGTTATCATCACACATATTGGAATGTTTTAATATAGGTAGTGAGGCACTATCCAGATCTGTGAAAATTCAAAAGTATTCAACACGGAAATGCTCCTTGCTATCATTTCTAAGAATTTTTTTGATCTCCTAAGTTGAGAGAGTACAAATTTTCATGGACTATCAAGGACACCACAGAGACATTTTTAACGTGAGGGCTGAGAGCAAAGTATTTGAGCATGCTTAAATTTCAGAGCTGGTCTGCATTTTCACAAGAAGATGGCTGAGCAACACTGGCCCATCTGACTCCGCTCTCCCCAGTGCTGAAATGGCCTTCAAAATCAACACAGGCTTTTGGGGGGCAAGAATTGTCTGAGATTAGCTTTTGCTTTCCCTTAAAAATATATAGGATACACCAAAAGTTTATATCTTAGCCTCTTCCAGCTATCTTGTTGTGTTCAAATTGAATGGCAATTTTCTTCTCGCACACTGTGAATATACACACTAAGTGTATATTGTATATAAATATGAGTTTCTATATATTGTGCAATACCGAGTTATTGACTTACTAAAATTAGTAAATTCTGATTCTAAAAATCTACCCAGTAAGCTAGCACTCATTACAAGCAGCAGAGTGTAGCAGGAATAAAATGTATTAAATACCTAGTTAGTCTCTTCATAAAGAGACTATTCAAAGGACTTCCTGTAATTGTATCACTTATTAAAAAAGGTTCACTGATAAAATGGTTAAGTCTAAACTGAGAACTATTTATGATTCAAATAATTAGCTTTATGATTCAAATAAAGAATCATCTCCACAAAAGTCACTATCAATAATCTGTTATTTGTGGTTTGTGAAATGGCGATTTTACCAATAGATCAAGTTACTGATTTGAAACTAAACCTTCTACAATCTTCAAGCCAGAAACTCATTCTTATATGAAATAAACCTTGCATGTGTTTCTAAAAAGCTTCTTTCAAAACAGAGCAAGGTAAGAGTTGAGTGGATAAATGAATTCCGTTATCCAAGAACAAATACAATGCAAAGCTGTTTATATTATCTTGCCTACACAGTAGAGTATTAACATTTTCCTTCTATATAATAGCATAGTTTGCATTTACAGAACAGAGATATTATATGTTATGACAGAGCTGTTTTATCCTGCTCAAAAATGACATGCATCAATGGGAAAATATCAAAAGTGTACAAGGAGGAGATTTTTTATTATTACAGACATGGTAGTCTGTCATAAATTAGTGAGGCCATTATCAGCCAGAGCACCAATATATGCTCCCTGACAGGAGCTCATTTTGGAAGCTGTGACATGCTGATTAATGCCATAAAGTACCACTGCATTTTACATGCTATATATCTTTAGAAAAGTATATCACCTTGGAAAGGATTTCCTCCTTGCTCTTGGCAGCCAGCACTCAAGAGCTGGGTATATGCCTCAGTTAAACTACTAATTTTAGTTAAACTACTAATTATTGCTCACATTAAGATAAGGACCAAAAAGCCTAACTACTGGGATTTATTTTTTTTAAATGTATACTGTGGAAATAAATGCAATATCCGATGAAATTCAGGTATTAATAAGAGGTAGTATGTTTTCAGAGGTTAAAACAATTCGGTTGATTGTGTAAAGCGTTGCTTGTGTTTGCAGATTTTCTTAGATGCTGTTTACATGAAGCTGTTTCACAGGTGACGTGTTCTGTAACAGTTCTGTTGTTTCATCTTTCCTACAGAATAAGTCCAGGCCTTATGAGAAAAGCTGCATATGAGATCTGAGGCGTAACGCTACTGAGTCAAAACCACTGTGTGTTTTGTAATACCCGCATTAAATCTGGAATTACTGTTCTGCTTTACAAACAGAACTGAACTCAAGCTGCAGAGATGCACATCAAAAATGGACAGAAAACACGAGATAGCTGTCATTACTGAAATAACGTACAAGGAGATGTTAAAATTCTGAAGAGATTTCCTATTTTCTTGCTGCACTTCCCAGGAAGGGGCTCCTGCTGCATCCACTCCATGCTGAGAGTAACTGATAAGGAATAAGGAACAATGTGCCCAAGGCCATACACAAATTGCAGCTTAACAAAAACATTTGAGGTAGAATTGCATAATTTATCTGCCTCCAAACTCCTAAACCATGCCTCTGCTCCTCCCTTCATAGCAACAGGACTTCGTCAACCTCATCTTCAGTGCTGCCCCTTTCAACTCTCATTCTGAATGCTAGAAAGGCATTTAAACAAAATAAATCCTCTCAGGGTTCTATAGGTAACCTGCACAAATTCTAGAGAAAAATCTAATTACTTTGCAGGAAGCAAGAAGGGAATATTATATATTTGCTTTCACATCCCTTCAGCCATCAGGCACAGCAAAGTGCTCTCAGGGAGAACCAGGTGAAGGCAGTGAGACACATCGTGGTACTGCAGATGTAACATCAGCAAAACCCCACAATTTTCATTTGGTTCCATTACTCTTAAGCCAACTAGGGGGATCAGTTTTGAGAGACAATTTGCCCTTATGTAGTCTAATTTGTTCAGCTGTTAGGGACAGAGCCCCAGTTGTGTTTGAGACAGACACAGAACAGGTTAGGTCTGGAGAAGGCAAAGAGGATATATGTTGTGGTCTGTAAACCTTGGATATCCATGTTTCGATTAGAACAGCCTGAGAAGAGAGAAACAATAATCAACTAACCTTAAAGAGAGATTCCCAATGGTGTGGAGGACGTAACGCTTAACCCTCAATACACCATGAGAAAAGAAAGCAGACACAAATAATTAATTGCAAGCAATTAGGAAAGCACTGTCTTGGAACGGCTGATTTTGGAAATGTAAAGGCATGCACCCTCGTGGTGCTTCTTTTAACTACAGCCCCATTTGAAATACATGGAACTTCTTTGTGACACCTGTCAAGCAGCTCAGGGCTTTGTTTCTCCACTGTGCCCCTTGCCAGCCTTGCCCTTGGGCATGTGACAGCTTCATCCCTCCTTGTAACTTGTGCAGGTAGGCTAAAGTCCCTATGTTGGGTCAGCCACAGCCTCTGTATTTATTATTTTTTTTTGTCCCGGGTGGAAAATGTCAGATGAGGGGAGATTAATGTATTATCACACAGCTTTTGATTTAAAATTAGCTTATCTATTGAACCTCTTTCAACTGGCCTTTTGAAAAGGATAATATATTCCAGCCACTGAGCAAAGATGTCTCCTCTGGCATTGATTGAAATAAAAGAGCAGTTTTGCTTGAAGAGGATTCCCTTTCTGACCCTTCTTTCACTTGAGACTTTTGTCTGCAATTTCTGTAACCTGAAGCAAATCTCTAGCATATAGTCATTAACCTTATGAACCAAAGAAGAGTGAAACTTGGCAAGAGAAATGCACCTATTTCCACACTTTCCCTCCACTGGCTTTCCCTGTTTTGCTCAATTTCCTAATCACTGTTCATTTATGCCTTATCAGCTTATCTCTCCAGTCACAAAAGGAATAATTAAAAGATTGCACTCATGTACAATTAACGTTCAAATTGATTGTGAGTGAAAGTCAGTTTTTGCTTTGGCATAATTATGTAAATGAACACTAGAAAGAGTTAGGTGAAGACCACACGGTTTGATATGCAACTGTGTTAGCTTAACTCAGCTGCGTTTCCTTTCTGCTTTGATGCAACCATACAGATAATTGACAATTATTGTACAATGAAAAGCCCTTACTAATTCCATTACAGTCTATACTGCCTGCCCATCTAGCCCCAAGTACTGTACACTAGGAATGAGGACTATACAAACAACTAGAGCAATACCAAAACTAATCTATCACACCAGAAAAAAAGCATTAATTACATTTCCATAGAATCAAGTCAAAACTCATTGATAACGTACGCCCACAACTGCAAAAATGTTTTTATAAAATGAAAGGGAAAACACTGCTGGATCTCGTACTTTTGCTGTACAGAATTTGTTGATAATTTTAGAGACTAGTATTTCCTACTTACAAGTGGGTCAGGACCAGAATTAATGTTACGTGTGCTAATGATATTTAATGCAAGTGAAATTAGAATGTCTTTAAAAAAAAAAAAAAGTGAACAGTGTGAAAGTGCAAGCTACAGCATTTTTAAAATGTTACTGAATATTTCCTCTCTTCGGATTCTAGCTAATGTTCCCACTCCCTCAGTTGCCAGCATTCTTGTAGCTGTTTCTCATTGAAGCTAGAGAAATCAGAAAGTGCATTGTTAGGTGATACCAGCAGGAAATCTCCTTCTCAGAGTGAAGCTCTTCTATTTCCTTTGATAGACCGAGACTCAGAAAAAGAAAATTTGCCATCACTGACTCTTCAAACATGCAGCTCGAGTAAGGTGTGACTCTCAAAAAGCAGTGCCCCACAATATTATTTCTGACTAGACTGAGGATGCACTGAATGCTTCCATTCCCTGTCAAACATTCCTGCTTGCTTCAGTCACAGAGAGCTAGCAAGGTGCAAAGGGCCTCAGGTCTTAAAAGACTATCAAAAGTGCCAGCTAGGAAAGGAGTTTATGAGTTGAAAAACGTACCTCCTATACTCACAAGCAAACTGATAGAAGAATGCACAAAAATCCACCCCCACGCCACAAAACCTGCCACTTTTCTTTCTGTAGATAAAGCTAGTTTTGCTCCAAGCAGATACACACTCTTCATGGCTTTGATGTTTGAGATGTTTTATCACATGGTATGAAGTAAGCTTTAGCATTTTTAATGGAATATTTGATTTCGGATGGTACACAGTATTTCTTTATCGTAGCCTGTAAGTTACAGGAAGCACATCTGAAATATGTCATTTTAATACCCGTTTTACTAGGATATGTCCCAATTTCTAGCAATTTTACAATGATGCACTTTAAGATTGATGCAAATTACCATATGGTTTAAAATGCAGTAGACTTCAGAGAAAATTTGCATGAAGCACACCTGGCTAAGTTTGGATAATGGCATTTTTGTCTGCATCACATTCAGTGCTTAGCTCATAATCAAAGCCTAGCACAGATTGCACAACTCTTGATGAGCTGTGAATGAACTTCTGTCAATCTGCAGCCCAAAAAGCAAAACCCACCTTGCTACCTTGACATTTTCATATGTGCCACCCTATGTAAATGAGGGGCAGACTCTTCATGCTACCTATCTTTGAGACTCAGCTGCTGACTTTTAGAAGCCAGAAACCCACACGCAACAGTATACATCAGTTTGTTATCACAATTTGAATGAACATGCACACGAACTACATCCTCATGCAGAATGACTAAAGACCTGCAGATACCTGTGTAGGCAATTTCCACTCAATTTTTTGCTCTTAAGTAACCCTTACACGCTAGAATAGATAAAGCTGTCTAGGGGCTTATATGCCAAAACATCTAAAAGTCCACAAATTAAAACTATACTACATTACAAGATGTTTTTTTTTTCTTGCACATGGCTGCATTGGCCAACATGAGCACCGTGGTGCTTCTGCTGCATAAGGTCTGTTAGGATTCATGAACTGCACTTATACCCTGTGAGTGGCTCAGCACACACCTGACAGCTCCAAATTAAGGACAAAGTAGAGCAGCAAAAACACAGTTAAAAAGAAGAAATAGGCATCTTTGCAATAACAACCTATGGTAGCAGGTGAAGGATTGCAGACTAAACTCTTCCCTACCACAAAGAGGGAAACCTTCCTTTGTATTCGCTGTAGGTCAATACAGAAGTCTAAAGTGGGTCCTTCAGTGCATTTTCTCTTGAAATGGAACAACAGTCTGAGAAGCACTGCAAAATTGAAAGGGACAGAATGAAAGAGGTGAGTTATTTCATGAGGAAAAAAAAGAATCCAAGGGAAGAAGCAATCTGTGGCACAGAAACAAGAAGAGATCTACTGGACTCTTCCTGGGGACCGGTCTTTATCTATTGGGTTAAGCCATGCATTTTCATAGCTATTCTTGCCTTTACTGGAAGTTTTGCTATTCATCCACCCCTAAAAATGATGAGATGAGTAAAAACATTATGTACTCTGCAAGCAAGCCTCTACTGCTGCTAAGAACCTATTCACAGGTGACTGAGTGAAGTTTGATTTTAAAGTTTATATTACACCAGAATAACCCTTTCATGTTGTTACAGGGTCATTAAAAAAATGCAGTTTTAATTACTGCTAACTTTTCCCAAGATCACTTTAAAATGGAATATAAAATCATAAACTCACCCAATAAAATTTTATCAGGTCATTTATTTCCCCTACCAATAATTTCTTTAAAATGAAAGAATAAAGCTAAACGTTAGAAGCCCTGAACCATTTGTCTATACAACAGCTGGAGATTCTGTGCCAAATCTTTTGCACACATGCAGAGCTATGGGGAAGCACCTGAACACAACCACAGCTCCAGTTATTTAGCCTTAATTCTTCATGCTCAGAAAGCTAACTATAAGCATAAGCAGAGCAGCAGCTGAGCTCCCTCCCAATAATAAGCCAACCCACCTACGCCAGGTAACTGTTTTGCCAATATCAATCTCATCAGAAAATGTTTTTCAGGACTGGAGGTGCTCCACTGCAAACATCTCGGTAAGGGTGAATGTGATCTCTGCAGGGAAGACTCATCTTTACAAAAGGAGAAGTTAAAGAGCTAGATTTTAATGCTGCTTTCATATTGTTATGAAGAATGCTTTACACTTTAATAACACCTGAATATATAGGAAATTCTAAACACTCTGCAGCCATGAGTAAATTCTGCTTCTTACCTCCCGTGAAGTGTGAGAACACTATCCCCGTTTTAACAAACAGAACCTGAAGGTGTTGAGATGAAACAATCTACCACAGATTACAAAGCAAGTCAATGGAGGAGAGAGAACAAATGCTACAGTCTTCTATGTTCCCTACCTCCCACAGCTGTAGTTATGCAGATCAATTTTTAAAACAAAAGTGAAATTGAACTTCATCTTTGTTCTCAAAGTTACAACAACTATCCCTGTGACATAATGGGGAATACACAGCTTTAGCCCAATGGAGCAGAACCGTCAACACGTCCTTGAGCTCTTCTTTCCTGCAGCCTTCTTCTAGCTACAAAACTCTTTCCTAAGATGCCTGACTCCATGTCCTGATTTCAGCTGAGATAGAGTTAATTTATTTCCTAGTAGCTAGCATGGTGCTGTGTTTTGGATTTAGCATGAGAATAATGCTGGCAACACCCACAACTTGATGTGGGTTCCACCCCCCTCTCATACTGTAGTAACAAAACAAATACAAAAAGAAATGGTCTTCTACATTTTACATTTCAGTTTCTAGAACTATTAACACGTGACTTTTTCCCAAATTAAACAGAGTTAATTAAAAATGTTATTGGCCTTTAAAAACTAAATTAGAAATTCTTTTGTAAATTAACAATATTTGAAAACATTTTGCCATCCCCACTCTAGTTTGTAGTGTTTCTGATATACCACCAAAGATCCAACTTTCAAAAACACCTTCAGGTGCTATGCTGACTGAGGAGGTAGAGAGGTCACTGAGTAAGAGGTTCCTATCACAGCTCAAAGACCACCTGTGCTTACCCCATAACTCCTTCTTAGGGCTAGCCACCGGTGTCCAGATCAGTTAACCCTGTCATGAGCTTTAATATCCTTTTGATATTATATTTAGTTTTGAATGAAGTAACCATCGCAGCTAAGATAAAACTTATTTACAAGACTTCCCCTTGCATATGTCCAGCGTGTGTGTGTGTGTCAGGGGAGGGAGAGAAGAAAGAAGAGGAGGAAGAAGTGAACTGGGGACATAAGGGCCTTCAGTTCCAGGGCTGTGGGTGTTCTGCTTTGGGCTAAAACTAATCTGGAAATCAATCCCCAGCTCTACCTGGATACATTCTATTTATTGTGTAAATAGTAGATACATAGACAAGCGTAAGGAGCTGAAGATAAGCCAAAGGGGTCACTCCCTTATCACAGCAATTTTCTCTTTGAAGAAATTGAAGAAAGTATGGGTTTCCAAGAGCAACTTAAATGCAGAAATACGACTGAGATGTGCAACACTCACGCAAGGCAAAAAGCTAAAGTTGCGTAGTTACAAAACCAGTAAAGCTGACTTGAAAGATTTTGTAGCTATGGAGGTCAGCTAAATCACAGGGTTATAGGGATCTTTTTGGGGATGCTTCCCAAAGTCTTCTACTGGCTGTTTCTTTTATATCCCAACATTCAGCAATGAGACTGTTCTTTTGAGAGACTGCCCTGATTCTGCCATAGAGGCAGATACTTCAGTCCAGGCCTAAAAAACATTTGTCTTCTAAGCTAACACCAATGATTCCAAACAGCAAATGAAATTAAACAGGAAGAAAGGAAGCAGTGCATGCTTACAGAGACCCTAACCCCACAGAAATTACCTGTTTTACAGGACATGGAAGAGTTATTTCAGCTAGTGAGTGTTAAAAATAGATGCATTCAGCAATTGCCCATTGAACATGCCTCCCTCTTATTTCTCACTTGTGAACATCTTGAGGTCAAAAGCAGTTGGAAAAACCTTTATCTCCCAGTCTGTATGGGTGCTAAAACACCCCAAAGTACAGCACTGTGCATCCTCAGTAATGGCACATTGCTACCACTGATCACCATTCAGGAGGAAATCGGCAGCTATAACATACAGGTGGCAAGAGGACAGTTTTCTGTGCAGCACCCCATCTCCAAGGATGGTGGGAGGGGTGGGGAAAGGAAGGAACATTACTACCACATTCTGCTCTCCTGACGGTTTATGCAGCAAACAGGAGTGGTGTTTTCATTACAAAATGGAAACAAACACTCAATTGCAGGAAAAGTCATTAAGCTTCCTGCAGCTGCCTACCACGTTCTCTCTGGACAAGCATTTCAATCCAGTCTGTTTTGTAAATGGCCAATGACAGTTTGTACAGAATTTGTACAGAAAGTCAGATACAGAACTCTGCAATAAGCCTCCTTAACAAAAGCTATCAATACCTCAAATACAGTTAAAAAATATATTAACAGCTCATGAATCTAGATGTGAAGACTTATTAGGAAAGGCCTTCAATTCATATTCTCATTCATGAAACGCTACAAAGTAAAAGCTTTTCTAGGTTCCTCTGCATGATCCTAATTTGTAAGATGAAACTACAGAGATGTGCAACAGAGCTGCTGAATGAGTTAAAAGATGAGCTAGCAATGTCCTTTTCTCCCCTTCCTGACTTGTCATAACATGTCATTGCTTTAGGAGGAAGAAGACAAAACAAATCATGTCCGGTTGCACTGTTGATATGATTTTAACCTCAGGATAAACATCTGGACCAACGCTCAGCATCATAATTTGTTGCCACTATTATCCCAGAACCCGCAGTTCTGGCCTAAGACCACAGCAGTGCTAAACCAGTGTGTGCTGACAAAATAAAAAGGCTGCCTATTTCCCTCAAAATGCAGACATTTTGACAAAGAGATGGAAATAGATCAGAAGTGTTTATCAGTTCCCTTTCTGTTTTTTCCTTTTTCAATAATCATTTGTATCTGTTAACACCTCTTTCTAGAACGCAGAAAAAAAAAAAAAAGGTAATTAAAAAGGGTATTTAGGAAGTTTTCCAAGATACTGTAACATTTGTACTTCTGAAAATTTGTAACTTTCACCACAAAGGAAGTGCTGGGGTCCCCAAAGGACCACCCCCCAGTAAATAAACAAATAAATCAGACCATGTGTCTGAGAGTATTGTCCAAATGCTTCTTAAACCCCAGCAGACTTGGTGCCATGACCACTTCCCTGGGGAGCATGTCCCAGTGCGTGACCACCCTCTGTGTGCAGAACCTTTCCCTAACCCCCAGCCTGACCCTCCCCTGTCCCAGCTCCATGCTGTTCCCTCGGGTCCTGTTGCTGTCCCCGGAGAGCAGAGCTCAACACCTTTCCCTCTGCTCTCTAATTTGTCCAGTACCTCCATCAAGTTAAATGTAATTTAATCATTGGTGAAATCTGCTCTTAGATTTTAAGTTAACTATGCACCTACTACCAAAGCTAAAGAAAAAAACTGTAGAGAAAGTCCATGGAATTTCTTTTCCATAACTTTAGATTGACCCCAGCATGTAGTCAAGTGCATTAGCCTAACAAAGGCTCCATCACACCACCCTGTCCTAAAGATGAGTGGGGTGAAAAGTTTATGTCTGCCTCAAAACTGGGCTAATATAAAATTATTTGCCTCCCTATATTCAAGAAAAAATGATTTCTCAAAGAATTTCAGAATTTTAGAACAAGTTCTATTTTGAAAAAAGTGTAATCCTAAACCAACAGAGATTTATCTTTACAGATGCAAGGTAGGTATTCCCCTTTTCAAAAGGATCTTAGTTTGTTATAGAAGTGCTATCTTGTTGCTTTAAAGATTTTTCTGAGCCTTAAAGGAGATTTGTTCTTCCATCTTTCCAAAGCAAAGAAAAACAGGATGATATATTTTGAGTTTTGTAAGCCTGTATGTCTTCCTGTGGAAAAGCATTCAATTTATCAACAATCATCTAACAGTACCAATCGGTAGGTTTATGGTCAGCATCCTCTTTTGTGTCTCAGGTTCCACACAGGATTTCAGCTACACTGCACTCCTTAAGTCACCTAGAAATTAACTGAATGGCAATGAAGACTTAAGAATACCTGTACTGATATAAATTCCCTTTATTATTCTGAGAATTTCTGCCCACATGCACAAATTCCACATGGGCAGCTGAGATCTACCACAACTGTTCTCTCACTCCCCTTCCTCAAGGGGAAAGAGAGAGAAAATAAAATAAAAAGTACTCAAGGGTTGAGAAAAGGACAGGGTGATCACTCAACAATTACTGTCACAAGTAAAACAGACTCAGCATTGGGAGATTAATGAAATGTATTGCCTATTACTAACAAGCTAGAGCAATGAGAAACAACAACAACTAAAAGCACCTTACCTCCAGCCACCCTCTACCTGCTTCCCCTGAGCAGTGCAGGGAAATACGGGTTACGGTCCATAACACTTCATCTCCGTTACTCCTTCACAATCCCTCTCTTCCCCTGCTCCAGTGTGGGGTCCCTCCCATGGGATGCCATCCTTCCCAAACTGATTCTACATGGACTCACCACAGGCAGTAGCTCTTCAAGAACTGCCCCAATACAGGTCCGTGTCACAGGGTCCATCCATCAGAAGCAGACTGAAGCTCCCTCAGATGCCCTGCTCCTGCATGGGCTCCTCTCCACAGGCTGCAGCTCCGGCCCGGGGCCTGCTCCTGCGGGGGCTCTCCATGGGCCGCAGCCTCCTCCAGGCCACATCCACCTGCTCCACCGGGGGCTCCTCCACCCATGGGGGGGCTGCAGCGTGGAGATCTGCTCCATGGGGGACCCATGGGCTGCAGGGGGACAGCCTGCTCCACCAGGGGCCTCTCCACAGGCTGCAGGGGAGCTGCTGCTGCCTGCCTGGAGCACCTCCTGCCCTCCTGCTGCACTCACCTGGGGGCTGCAGGGCTGCTGCTCACTCCTCACTCTCCCAGCTGCTGTGCAGCAGCAGGTGTTTTACATTTCTTTTCCCACCTTTTTTAAATCTGCCCTCATGGAGGTATAAACAATGTCACTTATTGGCTTGGCTCTGGGCAGTAGCAAGTCCCTCTGAGGCCAGCTGAAACTGGCCCCTATCTAACCTGGTGCAGCTTCTGGAATGTTCTTACAGAAGCCACCCCTGCAGCCTCCTGCTACCAAAATCTTGCCACGTAAACCCCATACACTGCATCACTGAGCTCCTGATTTATTAAAGGAAAACAACAACACACCACCAAGCAAACAATCAAAACCAAAACAAACAAAAAAAACACTACTTTCTTCTATGTTACCCGCTTCACTTATACACAGACAAGTTTTTGTTTGTTTGTTTTCTCCACGCACAACAGGAGAAATCAACCTGGTTTTGTTATTTTTTTTCTCTGAAACTTGAATTACTATGATCAATTTAAGGCCAGACACTACTTCTGAAAGAATGCTAAGAAGTCTTCACCAACATGCTTCAGCAAACTGATCGAGGCATAGGAGAACATTTAAACACCTGTTCTGTTTACATGTATGCGCTTCTCAGGCTATTTGAAGTGAAGAATGATTATTTCAGAACTTCCACAACATTTGCAACTGAAATATAACAGGAGAGAAAGAATAGTACTGATCTTTCAGACCTAGGCAAGTAGGACCCACACCAGCAAAAGACCTGTGAGGCATAATATGCCTTGAAATAGAAGAACCAGTGCTGCAGACTTCCCTGAAGAAGGATGACTATGAACACAGGCACAACAACACAACATCCAAACACAACAGTCTGCTAAGCATCTTGTGAGATATTTTCAAGCAGATTTATGGAAACTGACCTTTTATATTCCCTCTGACCCAAGAAGCACGTCTATAGTAGGGGTGGCATAGTACCACACAGTAACAGCTCAGGAGAGGGCATCTTGCCTCACTCACAGAAACAGACCTCATGCTCTTAGCTCCTGCCTGTGTAGGACATCAGCTTAAAAGGACACCCACTTGCAGTTGTGGTAGTGAAGTGCTTCTCAGAAAGCCTGTCATCAATTCAGCTTCCCTAGTAATCCAAGAGGGAGCCTGCAGGGAAACATCACTATTTACCTCCTCTGGCCTGGATGGACAGGTGCAAGCCTATGCTCCTGAAATTGCTTATGTATTCTCACTACATTGTGCATCGCAATCTCATTTTAAACCACCTAATTTCTTTTATTCAACAGCAAAATCTAACAGAAAAAACAGGACAGCATGAACTGAGTAGTACTGGCAATTTGAATTTAATAAATGTAAGTTTTATAAGTATTGAAAATCAGAGTCACTCAGACTTTGAAGATTTCTGTCAAATACTTCAGTCCTCCAAAACAAAACACTTGAACAGATTAGGCAGGAAAGACAAAGCTCTAGGAGATGAAGTAAGAATATTTATGGTGATTTCTGTGCTGTAAGAAAGAGAAGAAAGTAGAGTGTAATGGCTGGAGCACCAACCATGAGCCAGAGCCCAAACACTGCCCATGATATTCAAAGACATCATCAGAGGCACTATCAGGGTAGCACCTGCCACCTAGAACTTCCCTGTGGATGTTCTTTCCTACATTTTGCTTTCAACGGGAGAGGGGAAATTAAAGTCATGTTACAAAATGTGTAACATGTATATGCTTAATTTATCTGCAACTTTTATTAGACAGACTCTTTGAAACAAACAAACAAAAAAAAAAACAACAGAAATTAATTAAGTTTAATTTTACACCATCCTTTTGCTGTGTAGTTTCAAGAGTACTATTGTACCTCAATTAAAATAAATAAATAAATAAAAATAAAGGTATTTATAGAATAGGAATTACAAAGTTGAATGTGATATAGTGAAATATTACTTTTAGGCTTAAAGAAACATCAACAGTTTCTCTGTCACATTGAATACAAAGTTTAGCAAGCCGGATGAACTGTCTTTGTGAGTCCTGGATGCCAAGTGATCACAACATAGTGGTGGGGCAGCATGTGTCTTCCTATGTCCATAAACAAACACTTCCACTGAAATTAACAGAAGAACAGCCTCAATGTTGCTTATTTGTCTATTTCTTTTTTAGTCTAGGGATTTCTTGGATAAATTTAATTAAACTGTGCCTGTGCTTTCATGCTTTGAGAGCTTGGCATGGGTGGTTGAAACGTTCTTGCTTACTTACTAGTCTGTTCCATTTACTTAACAGTCTTGGAAGGGAAAAAAAAAAAAAAAAAAAAAAAAAGCAAGCAAGCCTGTCCTCTAAATCACTTTGACTAAAACCCACATTTCTGCTTCACTCATTTACAGAAAATCATTAAACTTGCTTGTGTGATTATAAAAGGACAGAAACTGCTTTTAATTCCAGTAACCTGGTCATTCCACATTACCAGTGTATAGAGAGAATATAATGACACCATGTTTCCCTTTCTTTTGCATTTTACAATGTAAAATATGTTAAATATCATTGCACGGGCCTGTGAAATATCAGTATCAGACTAGAAGCTGGAAACATACTATGACCTTGGCAAGTAGGTAAGAATACAAAATACAGTTTTTAATTAATGGTTATATAATTGCTGACTCTTTTTCTGGAACAGCCATTGTTTCTATGTTTACCATTTTTTTCACTGTGAACTCTGAAGCAGGCAATCACATCTGAAGTGTTTATCTGGGCCTAAAAATTGAGGATAAAATCTAGGTCCTGCTGTAGTTGAAGGGAGTTTTGTCACTGACTTCAAAAGTGTTATAATTTCACCTTGTGAAATTGAAAATCCTTGCCTGGTGAATCTTGCATATATTTTCTATGAATACCCAATTCTGTCAGCTCTGAAATAGTAAGTATAAGTAGAAGGGGATGCTGCAAGAAAAGTACAGGAGGAAATGGAGCACTCAGTTCAGATGGAAGCAGATCCACGTGGAGTAAATGGACAAGTTTGTGGCAGTTACCAAAGAAATAAAGGAAAAAACAGAATGGCTGTAATATCAGCACTTCATATGATTATCAACTTCATGCATGCATCATAAGCACACTGCATTTCAAGAGCTATACCTTTTCATGAACTAGTAAGTTCTGCTACAAAAATATTTAAATACTGGATTTAGGTTAAAATCCTTTACATTGCTGAAGGACACAGAGAACATAGAAATACAGTTTTAATTACTAGTCCCCTAGTCCCTTTCTGTAAATTTCACACTTCTTGAGAAAAAAAAAACAGTATTACAATAATATTATTTGACATTTTATATGCTTAATACAATTAGCCTGTATTGTATATTGTATCCATCTTGGTTTTGCTGTGGGGGAAATAATAATAATAAAAAAATGCTCTTAAAACCCTATTCATTAAACACACACACTACAGATTCATATACAGGAGAGGATTTAAGAGTGGAAAGCAAACTAAGCCTGCAGTCATCAAAACAAATTATAAACATTTAGGTGGACTTCAAAGTGAGTTACCTGGTTTTACCTTTACTTTACTTGCATCAGCCTAACAACTTGATCACAAGCTCAATCAAGTTCTGTATTCATATAATGTGTGACAGCCTAAGGTTTCCTGCCTTCTGTCCTCAAATTGAGCCTAAATATTATATTTACAGGACCCAACACCAAGACCCTTTGTAGTTCAGCACACACTTCTGCCTATATAGCCATGCTGACTAAACACCAAGAGCAGCCCTTCCTATCACACAGTCTATGCAAACACAGACAAAAGATGTGCAAACTAACCTTTGCACTGCAATCTCATACATACAGCTTATGATCACCACCTCTTTCACCTTCTCACAGAAACAAGGACAACCCTCTGGAGTCTTCTCCTTTCCAGAAGAAAAGTATGGACTATCCTGATCACCAGACTCAGCGAATGCACAGATTAGCTTTTTCTGGGTATGCTCTTCTCAAACTGTTGATTCACAGTCATCCCTTCAATTTAACTGATGCTATCCCACCAGAACCAGCTTCCCTGCAGAAAGGTGCTACACCCAATATCCATTCATCTCTGCATAGCTATAATTAATGCTAAGCTCTGAATTGGATTAGCCATGTAAGGCTGCTCTATAAACAAGCTAATAGGATCTCTCTGCTAACACCACTGTTACCAATATCCAATTACTGTAACCAGGTATTAATCTGATGCTGTTAATCTGTCAGGCTACAAAAATTAGAAAACACACTGTTGCAACATTTTAATACAATTTATAAAAAAAAAAAAAAACGGTATTTTTTCATCTTGACTAAGGCATGTGTACTTACTAGTACTTCATTCTGATATTACAGCAATGGATATGTACAAAACCAAAAACAAATAGCTCAGGGCTTGGGACTTCAATTTCTACATTAGTCAAACAGTGATCTTGAATTTTTTTTAGATAGAATAAGAGCGATGTGTCCAACACACTTATTTGTAATAATAATAATAAGGTTTCTAGCAGTTGTTCTAAGTTCCTTTTAAAAAAGTTAATAAAATTAACGATTTCTACCAGCATCCATTATGGAGTAATAAGGGGAAAAAAAAAAAAAATCATTTTTAAAAGCTTTTCTCTCCTAGCTTCTTTTACCCAAATGTTAAATACGGTCCATCAAAGAAAAAAATGATAAACTACTAAAAAGAGTACCAACAGCTCATTTAGAATAGACCACAGATTTTATCAGCTAAGTGATTGCTTTTGATGTTCCGTAAAGGAAAGGGGCTAAGCCAGTAATTACAGTTTCTGTTTGTTCGCTCACTGTTAGCATAGCAAGTCATGAGCTTGTGAAGCTCTTATGTTGCCTTGGGTAGAGGAAGCTATTGTAGCACATCAAGATACAGCAAAATGAGCACAAAAGAAATAATAAACCCACTAACATTTGCATTCTGGGTGGTGTGGTTATCTCTCAAAAAAGACGCATTATTCTCGGAATACCCTTCCCAACATTGTTTTTTAAAGGTAACAATAGCTAACTTGTGATGGGTTTCACATTTCTGAATGAATGTTAATTCCATTCCTGTTCCTGTGAGGTTGGTGTTGAAGCCAGAAATGAGGCACAAAATCACATGAAAGTAGAATGAACTAGTAAAAAGAAACCACAAGAAGTAGAATGAACTATTGCAAGTAACATCACATTTGGACATGTAAGACAGAGTAAGAAAACTGCACAAGTGGAGATATGCAGAGTAATTTCCAGTCCATCTGATCCAGACAGAGACACCTTTGCTAGACACTTAACACAGAAAAGCCCCATTGTGGAACAAAGGGAAATGGTGGAAAATTAAGAATGGTCTTTAAAAGCCACATTTGCACATCAAATGTACAAGACCCCACAGATCCAGAAGCTGCAGAGTTACATTCTCAATGTGGAGGCCCATAACTATTTCCTGGCTGCCATTTTGCTACCTCATGTGGCCTCAAGTGCTTCTTGACCCGGGTAGCACTTGTTCTTCAGCTACAGACTTACTGACTTGGGTCTCTGCCTCATCTGGAAGCACAAACTTGTTCTCTTGCGCACACCACTGATATGTTCTCCAACTCCGTATTCAGAAAACAACTCTACTTATATCTACATTATGTTTACCACATGAAAAATCAGTGATCTGAGAATGACTTCAAAGTCAGTAATATAAAGATAATAAACATACCATTCATCAGTTTTAGTACTATTACAATGACAGACGGTGGTATATGTAAGTAAATTCCAGAAGTATTACTAACTTTCTCTTCTGTGTGAGAAGTTGGTTGAGATCTAAAAATTGTAAATTAGACATTATCACGTCATTACAAGTCTGAAGCCCATCCTCCTCCTAGATCCATCCAACTCCTCCTATTGCAAACAAAGCTGTAAAGCACTAACCCAAGTCAGACTCAGGCAGCTGACTCTTTTCTGACACCCCACATAAACTTGTTTTACAGTAATAGGAAAAACCCTTAAACTGACAGAACTCACTCTTTGGTCCACCGAAATGCATAAGTAAATCTTCCTAAGAGCTTCTACATGTCTTTCTTCATAAGCAATAGCTCACACTGCTTGTATAGTACAGTAATAAAAAGTGCAGTTATATATTTTTAAAGGTTTGATAAACAAATCATTCCATCTCTTAAAAATACAGCCCAAAAGTCCTCCTTACATTTTATACTTCCTGAGCTGCCATAGCTGACTGAAAAAGTACCACATTAAAAATATAGAAATATATAACATTGAACTGTATTTTAAAAAACACCGGTTAATAGTTATTTAAAACTAATAACTACTTATTAAGATCAAGAGAAGGAGGACTTTAGAAACCAATTAAAAAAAAAAAAAGTCAGGATGACCAGGACATTCAGGAACAGAAATAACATGTCACAGAGAGATCGCCATCAAACGTATATCTAACATAGAAAAGAGTTCATAAAACTTCTCCAACATATCAGACTCCACTGGACAGGTTTTATCTTTATCTCCTTCACTCAGTAATGGGAAGGCTTGTATTTTCTTGTGGACAGTTGCTACAAAGCATAGTCACTGAGACACCCACATTCCATGTATTTGTGTTTGTGTGGGGAGCATATATATAAAATATTGATTCTTCTAGGATGGATGAATAAACTGCATAACCAGCAGAAGTTCTCTGAATTTGAGTTGTCTTGCGGTCTGCAACAGAACAGGTCAATGGTTCAGAAGTCTTTTCCTAACCCTTCTGTAGTCCCAAAGCTCCCTGCATGAGTACAGAGAAGCAAACTAAAACACTTGCCAGTGCTCGGGGTTTTTATTTTATTTCATTTTTTCATTCTTCAGGCTAAAAGGCAAGCGATGGAAAGAGAGATCACTATATACATAATGATTTTGCAACATGAAAATCAAGGCTTAAAGGCTTAAAAATGCCATGTGAATTATCCTTTCTAGATAAATCTGTATTCTTTTCCCATCCATAATTCAATTTTCAATAACTCTACTGGCATAAAAAGTTATGTAAGTCTTGCCAAAGTTAATACATCAACTTGCTCTCTGTAGGAGAGGTATTGTAGCGGCAGTGGGTTAGCCTGCCTTTGTACTCTACCCCTGCTGTAACATCCTGGAAGTATTCTGCATCTCACCTCTTGTTAAAAATATGACTACCAAACGATGCAAGTTTTTACTGGATCCCATTTACCAGCAGCTGGAAACTTTCACACACAATAAAGCTTGAGAACACATTTAATCTCACCCCTGTCCTCAGGTTTTTATTGGGGGGTTTGTTTCCACCCTCAATATCTCCAATCTAATTAATTATTAAACCTGTAACTTACACTTGCTAGAGGCACAAAAAATGAAACATGAAGTTTGCATTTTATTTTTTTATTTAAAGGGCAGTAGGTCTGAATAATAACCTATGGAGCTTTAGACCACAATACTATAAAAACAACCAAACAAAAACATAATACCTTCATCAAAATATATTTTTGTTGCACATTAAAGAAAAGATGAGAATAGATTCCTGTTTAACAACCAAAGCAAATTGGCCAGGTTTCTGACCTACTTTTTAACCTGTCTACAACAAAGAAGAGGCCTCCTTATACTCTTCCCCTTATACCTTTCTAAGCACGCACACACACAAATAATTTCTCCCAAACACAGCACCCTGCCCTGCCTTTCCTTAGCCCATGTGGACCTGTGGCAGGATGAACATCCTTTTCTAATGTGGGTTCTCTTGCTGGACTTGCTAACAACTTTCCACCTTGTGCACACAGCTTCTACGGCTTTCTCCCACTCATTACGTTACAGCCTAAGACTACGGTGATAGAAGAGAAGGAGGAATGGGAGAAGTAAAGCAAGCAGTCTGGCTGCATACTCATTCATCACATGGTCTGTGTACGATGTATACTCTGCCCAAATATTTCCCCGCCTGTGGTGCCACCGCATAGTGTGGATCTAGGTGTTATCACCATTCCCAGTGTTTGTTCCTCATTTTCTCTCTCTCATGTTCCCTGTCTATGTCATCTATCCTTTTTTAGCCAAAAGCAGTAACTAACTAGTCAGACGCAGCCTACATTCTGTTTAATTTTATTGAGAGTAGGGGATCAAAGCATAAAGCAGAAATGTGCAGAATTCAGGGGAAACACTCACTCAGAGGCATGCGTGCACGCAATCCTGGCTGCTCATCTGCTGCCCCAAAAGCACTTGGAAAACTGGAGTTCTTCCTGACCACAGTGGTTTCCAGCTTCAGTTTAGCATGTGGAAAGACATGCTGACTGCTGCCAGCTCCTGGTATTAGATCTTTCATAGTCCTTTGGTTGTCAGGCCAAGTCCCTGCTGGCAGCTCCTGCAGTTGCAGGGTCAGGTCCCACTGGGGGCCCCCACACTTGTATACAGGGCAGTGAATCCAGAAAACATGTTATAAACCATATAAATACTTTGTTATCGAGCATAACAAAAATATCTTGTTGAGTGCCAGCAAACTGTGCTGGCCTTGCAAAGGGACTACTTAACCTTGAAAGATGTTCTACATTCAGCAGCACTGCATGGGCTTACCATCCACTGGGAGAACAAACAAAAAACAAATACAAAAGAGAACATTTATCCAAAGGTAAGTCCCTTTGTACAAACACTTTACTCAGAGCACAGTGAGATTTCATAAATAAAAGTATTTTTTATTCTTACTGGACGAGTACACAACATTTGAAGCACTGTTATGAAGCGCTTTTACACAGGCCACATTCATTTACTGTGGTCTATACAAAGTGTCGCTGTTCTGAAAGAGAGCACTTAGCTACAGGAAAAAGATCCCTCAAGACCTTTTCAGATTTACTTCTACTATAAAGGTTACTTCCATGATAGGGCAGATAGCTCACAAAAGGAACATAAATGCAAACCACGCTGGCTTGACCCTTAGAGAAACTGAAAAACAAAACAAAAACAAAACAAAACAAACAAACAAAAACCAACAACCACAAAACGTTCCTCTGAAAGTCTGATGGTCTGAAAGACTATCAAACAAACAATAATTGTCCTGGTTTCAGTTAGCACAGAATTAATTTTCTTCCTAGTAGCTGGTGGAATGCTGTGTTTTGGCTTAGGATGAGAAGAGTGCTGATAACACCCCGATGCTTTAATTGTTGCAGAGCAGTGCTTATACTAAGCCAAGGACATCTCAGCCTTTTGCTCTGTCCTGCCAACGGGCAGGCTGGGGGTGCAGTAAGAGCTGGGAGGGGACAGACCCAGGACAGGTGACCCAAACTAGCCAAAGGGGTATTCCATACCATCTGACGTCATGCTAAACAATATATAGGGGTGGCTAGCTGGGGGGGAAGGGGCCGGACTGCTCGGGGTTAGGCTGGGCATCGGTCAGCGGGTGGTGAGCAATTGCATTGTGCATCACTTGTTTGTACATACTATTATTACTTTCCTATTATCATCATTGTATTATTATTGTTATTATTTTTATTATTATTTTGTTATTATTATTTTCCTGTCTTATTAAACTGTCTTTATCTCAACTCACGGGCTTCACTTTCCATTTCTCTCCCCCGTCCCAGAGAGGGAGGGGGGAGGGTGAGCGAACGGCTGCGTGGTGTTTAGCTGCCGGCCGGGTTAAACCACAACAGCCTTTTTGGCGCCCAACGTGGGGCCCGAAAGGTTGAGATAACGGCAGATCTGACCAGAGTGTGTTAAACTAAAATTGGTGTAAGGATTAGACCTGCTTAATAGTCACTTGTCATAATGCTGATTGCTTTAATCTCAACTTTGCTGCGCCTGTTTTCCAAATTGAGTATTATAGTACATTATTTTCCGTATTTACTCTCTGTCGTGTTGTTTATCCTCTCCGGGCCCTGGTTTCAGATCATTATGGTGCTGTGTGTTGTAGCAATGGCTTATGAGACGATGAAATATGTGGTCATGACTCTAACTTGTTATTTGTATTCAGTAACATCGTCGACTCTGTACTTTGGAAACTGTATCTTGGAAACTATTAGCAATTATACCTATTGTTTTTTTCCATTAAGGAGTCAATCTGTGGAGGGGAAAGGGGAGGATATTTTTCCTTACTTGCTTACTCTCCCTTTCTCCTTCACCACCCCTGTATCCTCCTGGGTCACTCTGCCTTCCTCCTTCACCACCCTCTTATCCCCTGAGCTTGTCACAATAGCTCTCCAAGATATTGAATATTTCTGGAATACTCAGAGTACCATAGTCTTGTTGTTCTGCCTCATGAATGCACTTCAGGTTCTGCTTAAAGTTAAACAACTACTTGGGAAGCTCTTCTGGAGATCTGCCCGGGGGCAGGATAGTTGTGGGTGGCAGGGAGTATGGGCGGATATGGGCAGGCATCTAGAGCAGTTGGCACCCCCAGTGTGTTGGAAATTCACCCCTGAACAATGGCAAAATCCTCAAAAACTGGCAGAATGCTTGAAAAAAAGGTGTCATGATTCTGGCAGTTCTAAAGTAACACAAATCATTGTAACGTGCTGGGGCCTGGCTCATGCCTATCGAGCTGCCATTGATACTGCTATCAACTTAGTGACAGACCCTGCGGCCACTCCAAGCCCTGTGACAGATCCAACGGCCACTGTGACCCCTACGGTGGACTCGGCAGCCGCTCCAGATCCGGTTCCTGCAGCCGCTCCAGCTCCGGTTCCTGCAGCCGCCCCAGCTCCAGCTCCTGCAGCCGCCCCAGTCCCAGCTCCTGCAGCCGCTCCAGTCCCAGCTCCTGCAGCCGCTCCAGTTCCAGCTCCTGCAGCCGCTCCAGTTCCAGCTCCTGCAGCCGCTCCAGTCCCAGCTCCTGCAGCCGCTCCAGTTCCAGCTCCTGCAGCCGCTCCAGTTCCAGTTCCTGCAGCCGCTCCAGTTCCAGCTCCTGCAGCCGCTCCAGCTCCAGTTCCTGCAGCCACTCCAGCTCCAGTTCCTGCAGCCGCTCCAGCTCCAGCTCCTGCAGCCGCTCCAGTCCCAGTTCCTGCAGTCGCTCCAGTTTCAGCTCCGGCCGCTACTCCAGTCCCAGTTCCTGCAACTGCTCCAGCTCCAGCTCCAGCTCCTGTAGCCGCTCCAGCTCCAGCTCCTACTGCTGCTCCAGTCCCAGCTCCTGCAACTGCTCCAGCTCCAGCTCCAGCTCCTGCAGCCGCTCCAGCTCCAGCTCCTACTGCTGCTCCAGTCCCAGCTCCTGCAACTGCTCCAGCTCCAGCTCCAGCTCCTGTAGCCGCTACAGCTCCGGTTCCTGCAACTGCTCCAGCTCCTGCAGCCGCTCCAGCTCCTGTGGCCGTGTCAGAGAAACGAGCTGTAGCAGTGCAAGTTGACCCTGCAGAGGGTATTCCAATCCCTGTGGCAGACCCTGTAACAAAGTCAGAGAAACGAGCAGTAGCAGTGCAAGCTGCCCCTGTAGAGAAGGTGAAAATATGGTACAGAAATTCAAGTCGTTTAGAACGCAGAGAGTCTTCTGCCAATCCAGGTAAGGCTTCTGCCAAAACTAAGTATAGAGATGACGAAGATGATGACGACGCTGGGCCATCAAGGATTCAGGAGGAGGAAGATGAGGATGCCGAAAGAGCAACAGTAACTACGCGAAGCCTAAACGAGCGCGAGCTACGAGATGTGCGAAAAGATTTTGGTCGCTGTATAGGTGAGCAGCTTGTCACCTGGCTGCTCCGGTGCTGGGACTCTGGAGCCAATTGTGTGGAATTAGACGGCAGGGAAGCCAGACGGTTGGGATCCCTTGCTCGAGACGCCGGCATTGACAAAGCAATTGCAGATGGAGCACGACCCACCAGCCTCTGGAGGCGTCTCCTCTCAGCTGTGAGGGAAAGGTATCCCTTCAAGGAAGATATTTTATGTGTACCAGGCAAGTGGACCACTATGGAGAAGGGAATCCAGTACCTGAGGGAATTAGCCGTACGGGAAGTGATTTATGAGGATCCAGACCAGACACAAACATCCAAAGATCCAGATGAAGTCAAGTGTACACGACCCATGTGGCGGAAGTTTGTACGGAGTGCACCATCATCATATGCCAGCTCATTGGCAGTAATGGCCTGGAAAGAGGATGAGGAACCCACAGTGGATGAAGCGGCTAAACAACTCCGGCAGTACGAAGAAAGTCTCTCCTCTTCCTTACAGGCCTGCGTCTCAGCTGTGGAGAAACTGTCTGAAGAGGTCCACCAACTTAAAGAGAATCTATCTTCCCCCCAACCTGAACCAACCAGTGTCCAACGACCGAAAGAGAACACCTGGGAGAAACTTTCTGAAAAGTTTCACCAACTTGAAGAGAGATTATTCTCCTCCGCACCTGTACAAAGCAGTGTCTCAGCTATCAGGGGTAGGCGTTCATCCACACAAGGAAGACGATATAGTGGGTACTCACCCCGTGCCACCCTGTGGTTTTACTTACGAGACCATGGAGAGGACATGAGAAAATGGGATGGAAAATCTACCGCGACCCTAGAGGCACGGGTACGTGAGTTGCAAAAGAAAACAATCAGGAAAAAAGGATTCTCCGAAAAGTTTGCTGCTCCAACTTCCAGCAGACAATCCTTCAAACACAGAAACGAAGAAGATTCTGACCAGGATTAGGGGGGCCCTGCCTCCAGCCAGGGGGAGGAAAGGGACAATCGAGTTTATTGGACTGTGTGGATTCGATGGCCTGGCACATCACGCGCACAGAAGTATAAGGCTTTAGTAGACACCGGTGCACAATGTACTATAATGCCATCGAGCTATAAAGGACCAGAGCCCATCTATATTTGTGGAGTGACAGGAGGATCTCAGCAGTTGACTGTATTGGAGGCTGAAGTAAGTCTGACTGGGAATGAGTGGGAAAAGCACCGCATTGTGACTGGCCCGGATGCTCCATGTATCCTTGGCATAGACTATCTTAGAAGAGGATATTGCAAGGACCCAAAAGGGTTCCGGTGGGCTTTTGGTATAGCTGCCTTAGAGACAGAGGGCATTAAACAATTATCTACCTTGCCTGGTCTCTCAGAGGACCCCTCTGTTGTGGGGTTGCTGAGGGTCGAAGAACAGCAAGTGCCAATCGCTACCACAACTGTGCACCGGCGGCAATATCGCACTAACCGAGACTCCCTGATTCCCATCCATAAGCTAATTCGTCAATTGGAGAGCCAAGGAGTGATCAGCAAGACCCATTCACCTTTCAATAGCCCCATATGGCCAGTGCGAAAGTCTAATGGCGAGTGGAGACTAACAGTGGACTATCGTGGCCTGAACGAAGTCACGCCACCACTGAGTGCTGCAGTGCCGGACATGCTGGAACTTCAGTATGAACTTGAATCGAGGGCAGCCAAGTGGTACGCCACAATTGATATCGCTAATGCATTTTTCTCCATCCCTCTAGCAGCAGAGTGCAGGCCACAATTTGCCTTCACTTGGAGGGGAGTTCAATATACTTGGAATAGGCTGCCCCAGGGGTGGAAACACAGCCCTACCATTTGCCATGGGCTGATCCAGTCTGCGCTAGAGCAG
Organism: Anas platyrhynchos; assembly: GCF_047663525.1. Classification (NCBI taxonomy): domain Eukaryota; kingdom Metazoa; phylum Chordata; class Aves; order Anseriformes; family Anatidae; genus Anas; species Anas platyrhynchos. Next base: position 13,348,863 of record NC_092590.1, read on the forward strand.
GGGGAAGCTCCTGAACACCTGCAGTACATCGATGACATTATTGTGTGGGGTGACACAGCAGAGGAAGTTTTCGAGAAAGGGAAGAAAATAGTCCAAATCCTTCTGAAAGCCGGTTTTGCCATAAAACAGAATAAAGTCAAAGGACCTGCACGAGAGATCCAGTTTTTAGGAATAAAATGGCAAGATGGACGTCGTCAAATCCCAATGGATGTGATCAACAAAATAACAGCTATGTCTCCACCAACTAACAAAAAAGAAACACAGACTTTCCTAGGTGTTGTGGGGTTTTGGAGAATGCACATCCCAAATTACAGTCTGATTGTAAACCCGCTCTACCAAGTAACCCGTAAGAAGAATGAGTTTGAATGGGGCCCTGAACAACGACAAGCCTTTGAACAAATCAAGCAGGAAATAGTCCATGCAGTAGCCCTTGGGCCAGTTCGAACAGGACCAGATGTAAAGAATGTGCTCTACACTGCAGCCGGGGAGAACGGCCCCACCTGGAGCCTCTGGCAGAAAGAACCTGGGGAAACTCGAGGTCGGCCCCTGGGGTTTTGGAGTCGGGGATACAGAGGATCTGAGGCCCGCTATACTCCAACTGAAAAGGAGATATTGGCAGCATATGAAGGAGTTCGATCTGCTTCGGAGGTGGTCGGTACTGAAGCGCAGCTCCTCCTAGCACCCCGATTGCCGGTACTAGGCTGGATGTTCAAGGGAAGGGTCCCCTCTACGCATCATGCAACTGATGCTACATGGAGCAAGTGGGTTGCATTGATTACTCAGCGGGCTCGAATAGGAAACCCCAGTCGCCCAGGAATATTGGAAGTGATCATGGACTGGCCAGAAGGCAAATACTTTGGGATATCATCAGAGGAGGAGGTGGGTCGTGCTGAAGAAGCCCCACTGTACAACCAGTTGCCAGAGAATGAAAAGAAATATGCCCTGTTCACTGATGGGTCCTGTCGTATTGTGGGGAAGCATCGGAGATGGAAGGCTGCTGTATGGAGTCCTACGCGACGAGTTGCAGAAGCTGCTGAGGGAGAAGGTGAATCGAGTCAGTTTGCAGAAGTGAAAGCCATTCAGCTGGCTTTAGACATTGCTGAACGAGAAAAATGGCCAGTTCTCTATCTCTACACCGATTCATGGATGGTAGCAAATGCCCTGTGGGGATGGTTACAGCAATGGAAGCAAAACAACTGGCAGCGTAGGGGCAAACCCATCTGGGCTGCTGCATTGTGGCAAGATATTGCTGCTCGGGTAGAGAACCTGGCTGTGAAAGTACGCCACGTAGATGCTCATGTGCCCAAAAATCGGGCTACTGAAGAACATCAAAACAACCAGCAGGTGGATCAGGCTGCTAAGATTGAAGTAGCTCAGGTGGACTTGGATTGGCAGCATAAAGGTGAATTATTTATAGCCCGATGGGCCCATGACACCTCAGGCCATCAAGGTAGAGATGCAACATACAGATGGGCTCGTGATCGAGGGGTGGACTTGACCATGGATGCTATAGCACAGGTTATTCATGACTGTGAAACATGTGCTGCAATCAAGCAAGCCAAACGGTCAAAGCCTCTTTGGTATGGAGGACGATGGCTGAAATATAAATATGGAGAGGCCTGGCAGATTGATTACATCACACTCCCTCAAACTCGCAATGGCAAGCGCCACGTACTTACAATGGTGGAAGCAACCACCGGATGGCTGGAAACATATCCTGTGCCTCATGCCACCGCCCGGAACACCATCCTGGGCCTTGAAAAGCAAGTCCTATGGCGACATGGCACCCCAGAAAGAATAGAATCAGACAATGGGACTCACTTCCGAAACAACCTTATAGACACTTGGGCCAAAGAACATGGTATTGAATGGGTGTATCACATCCCCTATCATGCACCAGCCTCCGGGAAAGTTGAACGATACAATGGCCTGTTAAAGACTACCTTGAAAGCAATGGGCGCTGGGACGTTCAAAAACTGGGATACGCATTTAGCAAAGGCCACTTGGTTAGTCAATACTAGGGGATCTACCAACCGAGCTGGACCTGCCCAATCAAACCTGTTACGTACTGTAGATGGGGATAAAGTTCCTGTAGTGCATGTAAAAAATATGCTGGGTAAAACAGTCTGGGCTACTCCTGCCTCAGGAAAAGGCAAACCTATTCGTGGAATTGTTTTCGCTCAGGGACCTGGATACACTTGGTGGGTGATGCAAAAGAACGGAGAGGTCCGGTGTGTACCTCAAGGAGATTTAATACTGGGTGAGAATAGCCCATGAACTGAATTGTACCATGTTAAATAGTATATTATACTGTATGTTATCACTACCATGATTACTATAGGTGACTAATTAGAATGTATGGAAAAGAGTGTAACCTGAGCATGACATAAATGGTATGGAATAAGGGGTGGATAGATGTCCTGGTTTCAGTTAGCACAGAATTAATTTTCTTCCTAGTAGCTGGTGGAATGCTGTGTTTTGGCTTAGGATGAGAAGAGTGCTGATAACACCCCGATGCTTTAATTGTTGCAGAGCAGTGCTTATACTAAGCCAAGGACATCTCAGCCTTTTGCTCTGTCCTGCCAACGGGCAGGCTGGGGGTGCAGTAAGAGCTGGGAGGGGACAGACCCAGGACAGGTGACCCAAACTAGCCAAAGGGGTATTCCATACCATCTGACGTCATGCTAAACAATATATAGGGGTGGCTAGCTGGGGGGGAAGGGGCCGGACTGCTCGGGGTTAGGCTGGGCATCGGTCAGCGGGTGGTGAGCAATTGCATTGTGCATCACTTGTTTGTACATACTATTATTACTTTCCTATTATCATCATTGTATTATTATTGTTATTATTTTTATTATTATTTTGTTATTATTATTTTCCTGTCTTATTAAACTGTCTTTATCTCAACTCACGGGCTTCACTTTCCATTTCTCTCCCCCGTCCCAGAGAGGGAGGGGGGAGGGTGAGCGAACGGCTGCGTGGTGTTTAGCTGCCGGCCGGGTTAAACCACAACAATAATTAAGTTGCACCAATGCCTTGCACCAAAACTGTAGACACGCAGAACATGTCTGTTATCAGATCAAATTCATCCATGCTCAGCTGGGCACGGCATAATGATGAGCTATGACCACACAGCTGAACTCAGATTCAGCAGTCCAGAGGGTGCACGACTTAGTCTGGAAGCAAACACAGTTGTGGTGGAAGATGGGGTGATGGCTGATCTCCCAGTCCTGACCAGTGGTAACTGACTTGTGGGGTTATGTCCCAGTGCCAGTTCAGATGCTTAACGATCTCAGCCTCTAATTACCATTCCAAAAAGGAATGACAGTCTTGTTGGTCCTATATTATTGGCTACTGCCAGCCTTTTGAGTCTGAGATATCCTCCAAAGTGTTTTTGACCTGGTATATGGCTGTCCACTTCTTATTTCCAGATTAAAGTCCACCCTAAGTCAAAACAACTAAAGAGCACACAATAAAGACATTGCTTTCTCTGCTCTGTCTCATCCTACACTTGAGTGAAAAGAGGAGATGACAAGGTCAGCATAAACCCTTGCTCTCGTTATGTAATATTTTTGAAAGAAAAAAAGAAGAAAGCTTGTCACTCAAAAAACTCACCAGTATTCCTCAGATTTTTTTTTCTCTCTCTTTTTTTTTTTTTTTTTTTTTTTTTTTTTTTTTTAACCACATGCCAGTCTGGAAGACAGTTACATGCAGTTTTGTCCTGGTTTCAGCTGTGATACAGTTAATTATCCTCCTAGTAGCTGGCATGGTGCTGTGTTTGGGATTTAGCATGAGAACAATGCTACTAACATGCTGATGTTTGAATTGTTGCAGAGCAATGCTTACACTAAGCCAAGGACTTTTCAGCTTCTGACACTGCCCTGCCAGCGGGCAGGCTGGGGGTGTAGCAGGAGCTGAGAAGGGACAGACCCAGGACAGCTGACCCCAACCGGCCAAAGGGAGAATCCATACCATGTGATGCCATGCTGGACAATAAATATGGGGGGGCTGGCCAGGGTGCAGGAGGGGAGCAAGGAGAGGGAAGGTGGTGGTGTGAATACTGCTGCTCTGGGACAGGCTGGGCATCGGTCAGTGGGTGGCGAGCAATTGCATTGTGCATCACTTACTTTGTGCATTCTTTTATTATTGTTATTATCATTTTTCCCTTCCCTTTCTGTCCTATTAAACTGCTTTTATCTCAACCTGAGAGCTTTTACCGTGTTTATTATTATTATTATTATTATTATTATTATTATTATTTTCCTTTTACCAAATAATCTCCTCCATCCCACTGGCCAGGGGAAAGGAGAGGAAAGATGGCTGTATGGTGCTTAGCTGTCTGCCAGGTTAAACCACAGTGCAGGCTTTCCCTCCTCATTCAGGGTGAAGAAAAAAAAAAAAAAAAAAGTATGGTCCAGGTGAACCCTTGTAGCTCACTATGGATTCCTCATGGCTCTGGAAAAGGGCTAGTGAAGGTATTTTGACAACTGTTAATTCACAGACTGTGGCATGCTATCCCCAGGAAAAGTCTTTCCACTGGCCATAAAACATGTCTAAGGCTAAGGGCTCGCAATTCTGTCAATAAGGAAAGCTCACAATTACGTAAATATGCAAGATGTTTGACAAGTTTTCTTATAAGACATTCCTCCATTCCTGAAGTCCAGGGTGCCTTCTTTCCCTCTCTCTCCTCCTCTCAAAGATATGCTTATTCTACAGCTGAGACAGTAATTTCCTTTTCAAAGCTCTTCTGGATCTTCTCTTCAAGAGAATTACCTCCATTACTTCAGAACACGCCTTCCTGACCTTTAAACGTGGCCTTGTGGATAGCTCTGTATTGAAAGGAAGGCAGAGAGGTTCTCCCTGAGCAACACCGAAGCTCCAAACACACTGTGCATGCAAGCACCCTGGAAGCATCCTGGTGGCGGTGGGAGATGATGGTGTGGGCCACACCATATGTCCTTCACAGAGGTGTGTTGGCAGAACTGGGTCATTCCAAGTGGGTCACTGCAAGGTGCAAGTCATCCGAACTGTCTGCCCACTCTCTGCGTGTTGGGTGCTCCTGAGGTTTCATCCACCCACACCAGCTGGGACACCCTAACAGTACCCTCTAGGAACTAGCCAGGGAAACTGGATCTCTGGGGTTGCCTACCTGTGCGGGAGCCACAATGAAGATAGCTGGATAGGGATGACCAGTAAGGACCCATAAGGACCCACAGCTGCTTTTATAGCATTTCATGATATGAAATGCACAGCAGAAATAGCCATAATGCTTTTTTTTTTTTTTTTTTTTTCTGTGTGTTGTTTCAAGATGGTGATTATGAGAACAGGATAGACTCCAATGTCCAATAATGACAGAAGTTCACCAGCTGTCCATGCTATTTTTAAAATACTCAGTACTCAGAGGCTCTCTTCAATAAATGCTATACAAGCTATATAAAAGTGGAATTTTTCATGCTCCTATATGCCTTTAAAACTTTTCAGTTAGCCTATATGCTTAATAGAAAATACAGCAAAAATCATTATACAGTCCACACCTACGGATAACAACTGTAACTCTGATGTCTAATGCCTACAGTACAGTACAGGAAAAAAAAAAAAACATACTTTTTTAGTGGCTTGCTGTCTAATACAAAGAGTTAATTCCTTCTGGGATAAATTATGGAAGTTACCTTCTGTAACAAAGTAATAATGTTCATACAGCACTGCATGTAATGGAAACTACAGAAGAAACCAATCTATCCAAGCACTGCATGGATTTATTGAGACTGATTTATCAGTTTTAATTCATCTAAGCTCAAAAACATCCTGAGCACTCACAGGATATGAGAAATTACTTCTATTTGGTTCCAAAATACAACATAAATCCGTCAGTTTTTTTTGAGATTTGTCAAAATAGTTTTATGACCTCATCAAGACTCAGATTCAATCAAATTTACATTAAAAAGAAATTCCTGAGCACAGGTGAGATGAACAATACATAGCAGAACTTGCAGAAAACTTTAAATTACTGATATTGAAATTTGTCTAAGACATTACATTTTACATACATTGTCTTGAAGAACATACCACAAGTTTTAAAATGGTCTGTCCAGTTCTTTATCTTGGTCACTCATCATAAGGACAAGAGGTCAAATAGCATAGTACTTTTAAACACCAATGAAATATAAATGAAAAAGGAAGAGGACACCTCACATTATGTCCAGCAGCACCTATGCTGATTTTAGAAGCCATGGTTAAGCCTTGTTAAGCTTATGAAATCCCACAGAAACACAACAGAGATTAGTAGTGGTAAATATAGTTATTCTGTGTATCAAACTATGCACAAGTACTTTGATTTAGCTAGATTAATTCAAGTTTGATAACATCAAAATTTCAGGTCATTTTCCTGGTTAAACATGTTTTGAGGCTAAGGTTTAAAGAGGTATTAAAGATTTAACATACAAGCTGCAGTTCTTTTGTTGTTTGCTCGCTGGTACCAGCTCCTGGGTATCTCTAGGTCACCACCAATGTACATATTGTCCCAGTATGTACACACACTTTAATTAATTACAAACTTCAACATAAGAGGGGAAAAAAATATTAATTGGAAGTAAGAGTAAATTGATACTATTTTTCCCCAGAGAGCTTTATACTATTACTCTACTCATCTAGCACTTGAGATGGCAATTACCCTCAGGAATTGTGAGACAAAAAGGTAAGTCACTTCAGTTCAATAGACAATTCCTATTACATGGAACAGTAATTCATACTTCAGCACATATAAAATCTCTTACCTCTGGGGTTTTCCTCTCCTGTTTTTCAGCCAAACATAGACTGAGAAATGTAAGTCAATGCTGTTCTTTTAAGCTCAAATATTCACAGTCCAACTACAAAATTTAAATGATTAAGTGCTTTCCATAAGGCAATTAACGTTATTGATCCCAAGATGTGCAAGCTAAATATAACAAAGCTGCATTCATCCAACTCACCCACAGATTCGCCTAATGGAGCCTTTTGTCACTATCATGTAGTCTCTACAGACACAACATTTGTAGAACTGTCCATGTTGTTCCAGGAAGAAGGTTACTACATGAGCAAGGGTTGGGACAAAAAGCCTTGAGTTAGGTTTCCTGATTTTTACCCCTAATTATAACACCGTGTGTTATCTACTATGAAACATTTGTCTCTTACTTGGATTGAAGATGAGTGCACTCATACTTGCATACAATATATCTATATGAATCATACATACACGTGCATTTTCTACATATTTATCAACACCCCATATTTATTGCCAAGTCTTGTAATCATTATCCTTGCCTGAAGTTCCTATATCGACATAAAATTATTGTATTAAACAAGTGGGCCTCCAGAAATATTACACACGTTAATTGAAGTTCCATGAAAAAATCAGAAAAAAAGTGTTCAGCATAAACTGTCATGTGAAAGTCTGACAGATCATGGTTTCTATAACCGAAATTTTATTTATTATAAAATTGTACTCCCTGTGTTTTATCCTGTATTGGTAGCAGAACACAGATAACCATTACTATCACTATTTTGCCATTTACATAGTGGCATTAAGTAGCATAAACAACACTAACTGTTGTTGCAACTGTTTTCTGGACTTAATAAGGAGTGTCTACATAAATGATCTTAGCCAAATATCTACTCATATATACTCATAATATACTCATAAATATCTACTCTACTGCTTTGGCTCTGGATGACCAAAAATGATAATAATAAAAAGCACCTGACTTTGTTAGTGCAACAATGAGTGCATACAAGGTCTCAACAGGTAACAGGGTGGCTCCAGGTCTCTGGTTCAGCTGTAAATCCAGCTGTTGCACTCTGGTGTTTACCTGGAATACCAGACTTGAAACACCAAAAACATAGTGACCCATGGGAGACCAGCAAATGACAAGTCATCACCAAGTGATGCTGCTTAGAAAGATGCTGGAGAACATCAGGAGCTGGCTTTGACTTGTTACACTGACAGAAAACCCTGCCTGTAGAAGGCAGAGAGCAGAGCCTACAGAATACAGTACTCGAGAGCCTTTTCTTTCTTTCGTTTTTTTTTTTGTTTTTTTTTTTTTTTCTTTTCCCCACAAACAGATCCTAAACGCTTCAGTACAACTACCAATTCCTTGACCCTCCCACCCCTGACTTTGCCATATTCTGAACCAGCTATACTCCTTGCACATCACCTCTGCTTGCTGCTGTCCTTGAAGACTCCTCAACAGAGCTCAACATCCACGTCCTCTGGGCATCACTTATGTTGCACACGTACAGTTAGGTCTGGGTGTTTTCTGTAGTTTATCTGAGCAGTTAACTTATCTGAAAGTCTTAAGTGATAACCAATCTATTAGTTCTGAACATCCTATTGACTCAAAACTAAAGGGCTGTTCCCAAGTTCCAAATCTTGATGAAAATGCATTTGGCAAACTGATTTAGATTAAGCAGCAATCAGAGTGCCTGAGATTCAAGCTGTTTTCTCCACATTTTCTTGATATAGAATTTATTATTATCAGGTCCTCAGAGAAACCTGAGGGAAACAAACAAACAAACAAAAAAAAAAACAAGGCATCTTTGCCTCTCACCTACAGACCTTAATACTCCTTGATGGGCAGTGCAACAGAGCAAATTATCTCAGTGTAGAAGAGCGTATCTGTGAAACCAAAGCTTGCTTTATACAATAAAGATGAAACTACTGCCTTTCTATATTTGAGTTGCCTTCCAGGTATTTAGCAAAGGAATTCACTATTCAGCTCTTCTTGAAACATTTTTTCCTTGATACTATCATTTTGACATTCTGTTTTGGATTAACTTCCAAGATATATTGATTTATTTCCTCTTTTTCGTCTGCATTTTCCAGGCTCGGAACTATCCATTCCTGCTCTCAGGTCAAAGCTTAAATAATGCCAATACTAATAGTAGTACTAATATTAATAATGCCAACTTCTTCCCAAACCTACACAACTAAATGTCTTATAGTATATTTTTATCCAATACATCTAGGTTGCTTAAGAATTTAGAAACAGTTGCCATTATCGAAGAAATTATTTAAATACATAAACACGTGAAAGCACACACACACATATAAAAATATTTTAAAGTCACCAGACTTGCACTAAAAGAACAATAAGGATGTAACAACAAGTACTCTGAACCTATGGAAAAATGTCTGTACTCAGCTATCTCTTAACTATCAGTTTTTAATTTTACAAACGTACTTTTTTCCCCTCTCTGGTGGGAGGAGTGCCTCACTGAATGTGTAGTATGGGACCATACAACACAAATGAATCAGGGCTGAGTAGTGAAGGTTGTCCATGCCTCATTTGTTGCCAATGCTGCAAGGAGTTAATAAATGGTGCTGGAGACAGACGGAAGAGAAATGAGTGTTTGATGGTGAAGACAATTGAATGCTGCTCTGGAGAATTGTATTCCATCCCCATCTCTGCGATCGAGCTCCAATGTGATGCTGGGCAAACATTTCACAGATGGCTCCTAATTGTGAGTTTCTCATTTCCTGCATGCACAGTGTGCAACACCTGAGGCCAGATTTACAGAAGTGCTAAGCATTCAAACTGCAACTGTGTCTGACTGAAACAGTTTTCTGAATGGGAATACTGCTGTAAAAACTGCATACTTCTGAAAATTCAAATCATGCCTCTTCAAGCAACTGTTTACTTGACAATTTCAGTCATAATCTCCTGAAGAGTCAGTCATGTATTTTAAAAACAGAGATAAGGCAATAACTTCCCTTTGGGTATGGCTGGGATAAATTCATTAAAGTTTATGCAGCACTTCAAGACCATGGCCATCTACTAAAAATTCCCACTACAACGCGGATAATTAAGATGTAGAATATTTAGTGAAAAGTTGCAATGAAGTGTACTAAATACAACATCCAGATATACATCATGGAGGACACTAACATTCATATTTTGGACACGGTTTGCACATGTAAGTATGACTTACATGTATGCATGTGCGTTATAGAAAGATTTGTGTCAAATCTAACAGTTTGCAGCTGTTGCCTTGGCACATAAATTTAAACAGATCAGCTGGCTGTAATCTTGACCCTTTCTTTCTGAAGTTTCATTGCAATTTGGCTTTTCAATTCTCTCCAATATCCTATTGCTCTGATAGTGCAAATATACCATACACTACAGTGATAGGCTTCCTATGATATAAGGGGCAATTTCTGTACATTGGTGTACACTTAAAAAAAATCAAGCTGGTCAACAGTAAAAGTAAAATGGATTTCCTGTCCTGTTCTCATCTAGTCCATTTAAAGAACTATTCCTGAATCAGATGTACCTCCAGTTCATGCTGAAGAACAGGTATCGATGTTTTATACCTATTTTTCAAACTCTGAACTTAATTAGTTTTGTCTTTACAGTTTGCGCACATTGCCTCTGTATACCAATATTAAATAAATCAGGACGAATGTTTCACAGCAGAGCTTTTTCCTGATCCTGTTGAAGCACTGGTCCTTTGGCTTTCCCATTTTCCTTTTGACTTCACATCACCACTTGGAGCTGTCTCAAGGCTGCTCTAAGTTACACTCAAGTCTGAGACAAAGCCTTCCTGGACCCTTGGATTTACTCTAGGCATATCTTTTCCCTCTTCCTCCCCTCCCCCCCAAAATGTCCGCTAACACATATTTCGTGTTGCAGGCTGCAGAAAGGAGTGAAATAAGACGGCTCTTCTGGCACAATGCCACCGAGGGATTTTCTTGACTCCAGCACACTCCCTGGGCAGTAAGCTGTGCCAGCTGCCCTGCTGCTCCTATCTGCCAGAACAGCACAAAGCAGCATGAAAGAAGACAGGAGATCTAAGCCTTGATATCTTTTTAAAGAAAGCCAAAATTCCCATTCTGCACTTCATATTTCAGATGTTTAGATTAATGGTCTTAAAACCATAGCACTCAGGTTGAGAAAAACATTTCTACTTTCCTCCATCACCACACCCTACCCTTCAAATGCAATAGGCTAAAGTTTAGAGGCACAAGTCAATGGGTAATTAACAGATAATGAACAGAGATTTGCAAGAGCTGGTTTCACAGTTGTCAATCTGTCACCAGCAGCACAAAATACCATCAACAGTTCCTATGTCTAAGGCATTTTTGAATGATTCTGAAAAGAGTTTCCTTCCTGCAGATAGATAACCAGTTATTTACATGCTGTTTATGTCTAAATAATTACATTTGCAGGCTATTTAAGATAATATCAGGCAACTTCTATTAAAACACTCAACAACCCAAATTTATGCTGATAATGGTATTCACCAAGTGACAGCTTCTGAAGAGGCACTATGTGAAGAACTGTCAGTTTTCATTTGAGTTTTGTGTTAGAAGGACACAATTGGAATGATAAACTGAATATTGCAGCAAACTGGAGCAAAATTTCATAAATATTAGTTATATTAACCAAAGTCTGATTCTGACAGAATTAATAGAAAACAATCAATCAAGCTCAGCTCTAATTAAGCTCAACTACCTAACCGAATAGTTGCCATTGTCATAAACAGTGATTGCTTTTGAAGTTCAGAGTTAGAAATGGAAATAAAGTTTCAGCATGAAATAAAATTATATCATGTGAAAGGGAAATTCTTTGTGGCTGGGGTACACTGTGAAATGGAAACCCATGTCTAGGACATACCAAACAATGCTTTTAAGATGCAGTTTATGTATATTTAAACTTCAATCCAGATCACTTCCATGTGAATTTTTCCCATAGCTAGACGTACTTCTCATTATGCCCTTCTACCATTTGACCAATTCCTGCTTAGCTGAAGTCACACATTGAGCAAGAATACAAGGGCTTTCCTACACATTGCCATTCTGGCTATGCAGTTCCAAGTTTGCTACTAGCAGTACTGAAAAAACCAACTAGAAAAAAAAAAAACAAACAAACACCAGAAAGCAGAGAGATGTATTTCATAAAACAGTGAGAGGCAAACCAGACCTGCTGCATGCTATTCTGAGTTTGGAATTGATGTTTAACTCCCCCTACACACCTGTAGACCAAAAAAAAAACACTTAAAAGAATGTTGGCTTTTGAGATAGCCTTTATTATTAAAGGGCAAGACCTGCATGCTTTAATTCATTTCCCATTCATTTTAAGGAAATCAATTCTAAATCCAATATACATACATACATACATATATATATTTGAGTTATATATATATATGAGTTATATATAGTAGTATTGGCTATTTTAAGGCAATTATCTCTAGAGGAAAATGGAACGATGGATGAACTGGCAACAATTTATCCAGATTTAGAAACATTTAACATTAAAACCACAACAGATCCCTGGCTTCATGATTCCATCTGTAGAATTTCAAATTCTTGTTTATACTCCTAACAGAGAGAGACACACGTGGAAACGCTGAGCTCATCTGCCAACCCTCACAGCCTGTACCATAAGCCTTCATAATAAAGTACCTGATCTCCTTGATTTACTACAGTTCAGTCCTGGAGCAAACTCTACCAATTTTTGAATGATAAAAACACTTGGTTATAACTTCATTTTCACTTTTTTGACTGTAAACCTTGAGCACTTCATCCATGTCTATGTTGCATCAACGAGAACAGGGAAAAACTACCTGAGTCAGCATCTCTACATATGTTAGCTTTTGTATAGTATAGTGCTGCTACAGCTGTTGCTCTAAAACCTTCAAATTTTATTCCAATCTCACATTTTAAAATAAGATCCTGAATTTTCCTCATAGCTTTCCTCTTTTAGAAATGTAGTTCTGTATCACCATTTAGTATTTCAGCCTGGCTACACAAAGGATTTATCTCAATTCCTTCTGGCTGTCAAAATCTCACAGCAACAACTTCCCGTGATATTATTTCCTTTTGTTCTGGACTTCCATCCTACAAAGATAAGCAGGACATACAAGAAATTGAGGCCATACACCCATGCAGCCAAATGATAATTGTCTTCATATGTGCTATAACCCTTATTCAAGTTGTGTTTTTTTCCCAGATGAACACTGCCTTTCTCTGGGAAGGAGTTATTTGCTGAGGCTTTGTACTATGCTAGCATATTCCTGCTAAAAAAGCTTGCTCCAGCCACTGGAAAAGGGAGCTGCTCAGCAAACAAAGGTCAAACAAGTATAGAATATGAGTATATAACCAGAACTTGCACACAGCTATGTTCCCCAGCCTCTGCAGTTCTTCACGTTTTTCTTACCTAACATGCTTTCTTTTCAGATAGGAAAACCACAAGTCTGCAGTCAAACTGAAATTTCTTTAAAGCAAAACCCAACACTTAAAAATCTCAATCACATGTGAGAACAAGCTACTTCAGGCTCTCTGGGATGCTGCAATACTGTATAGCTAAAATGCAATATAATGCCAAAACAGCCCACTTCCATAGTGCTAGATACCTCTCTGCTTTTAGACTTCTCCCAAAGAGTTCAAGACATATTTTAACACAACTTTTCTAGTTAAATGTGTTCTTTGTTATTGTTGTTTTATCTTTATTGATGAAAGCATTATTTTCAGCCATTGAATTACTCTAAAAATATCGCCTTTCTATATAGCCCAACCACCAAGCAACAAATCACTAACTCATTACTAATTGCCATAAGCTAACAGGAAAGCAAATGAAAAATACGCAGTATGCAAAGTCTGAATATAGTCCCCGCACACTTTTAACCAGAAGCCTGCATGTGCTCTGCTCTCTAGGGTCCCATCTTTGCACGTAAACTACATAACACTTCAATATAAGCTCTGTTGACAAGAAAATCTCATCACGCTAAAATTAAAAGTATTTCCAGAGCAGATAGAAACAATAATAAAGCTTGACTTATTTTGAGTTTGTATTCTTAGGAAATGAAGCATAACCGTATTTATGTCAATATTTCATATTTTATGTTCATTCAGATTCAAGAAATCAGGTTGCCCTGGCAACCTTCATTGCTTTGTCTCTACAGGTTGCTTCAGTCTGCCACCACCTTGGCACCTGCAACACTGTGCAACTTGCACAGCTTAGAGGGAGCTGGGCTTGTTCACGTAGCTACTACACTACTGACTTCAGCTGCTCACAGTATCCACCGCCAAGGAGCTGTGGCTCTGAGGCCTGACCTTGCATTTCTGGTGAAAGCCCAATTAATTTTCACTGATCTTTCCCCGCAGCTTCAGGTTGTCAAACCTCACAGCACCAGGCTGGGTTAAATCGCCTCCAAGAGACAGCAGTCATAGCCATAGTCCATCCCTCCTGTACAGCTGGCAGTGTCATCTTTTTAAATGAAACAATATTCATGAGGGGGACTTTAAGAAGCAAGAGACACACTCAGAATGAAGTCCTGGCTTCCAGAGAAATTGTAATGTGTCTGAGCAGGTGATAACACTGAGGAGGAAGACCTAAAAGAATATGAACTTCATTTCCATCACAGGCAGTTAGCAGTAGCTGAGGAACAAGCCCTTTCACAGCTGAACTGGCGTTTGGATTGATCACTATTGACAGGTTGTTTACAGGGAAGATCTCTAGAACTAGAAGTACTCACCAAGCAGCTGAAGCTTCTTTCTTCTAACATAGGGAAAATACAGCGACAGGGTGAATAGCTCCTCACTCTCTGCCAGCATGCCACAAAAGAAAACCTTTCACTTTCTGGTTTTGCATTGAATTTAGAAAATTTGACTTGCTAATCTTTTATTCGTTGGCATTCTTTCATCTTCTTGAGAGATAAATAATTTTAATCAGGCAATTCCCTTCAGGATAACAGTGATTCAAATTATACTGATAAATGATAACAATCAGTTATTAGGCATGAAAAACGTGTATATCAAAGCCTAACAACATTTATACTAACAGAAGGGCAAAGCTTTTTCCCCCCCTTCCTCAAAAAAAAACAAACAACAAAAAATAACCCCACTTTAATGGACTCAAGAGAGTGCGTTTTGTTTGTGTGTGTGTTTCTTCAAGTATTAGAATAAAACCAGCAGTTAACTGTTGGGTTCTGTTTGCAGTAGAACATTAGTAGACGTGGAATTAATCAAATTAATGGGAGATACCATACAGATACATAGAAGGTGTTTTCAAAGGCTGATTTTTAAAATAGAAAATTAACATTAAAATGGCACTGTTGACTTTAAAGCCCTCCACAGGGTTGGTTTTACTTCATCATTATTTTGTCAGATATCCATCTTTACTCAGACAACATCTGACTTTTAAGGATCTTAAACGATCAATATATCAAGCCTTCTTCCCCAGGAGTTCAGGCACAAAGCTGTTTCTCTCTGTCCCTTGTTCTAGGCTGTGTGTTTTTCTGCACATTCAGTTCAGGACAACTAGAAGGCAGCATCAATAAAGCAAGACATCTGCCAATGCTGCTCACACAGCAAGGGGAACACCTGGACCACACCACAAGGTTCTTATTAGCAGACACCGTGCCACACAAACGGCTGCTCCAGGGCGCCTTAGCTATGCCTGGCTTTTTCACAAACCAGCTAGGAATCTGCAGCGGACCACCAGAAGATGTAGTGAAAGAGACAGCGATTTCAGGCAGAATCTAAGCAGAGTGTAACCACAGGCCTTTCTTGTAAAGACCCATAAATTGGCTTGAATAATCCCCATATAACCTGTGCATACACCAGGATTGCCTTTAACATGTTCCTACGGAGACATGAAGGAACACACTGCTCTCTGGAAAACTTGGTGGCTGCTGGACAGACTTAGCTGACAAACTGAAATGGAGGAGCTTGTATATGGTTATCACCCAGTATATGTGGATGACACCATATACATACCTTATTTTATCTTGACATTAAGCAGCATATCTATATGTAAGACTCCACTTGACAGCAGAAATAATTAATAGCTTTGTTTACTTTCAGTAAAATCCCATAAAACCTCCAAAGACCACAATGTTGACAAATTTTACCATGGATGGGATCTGTGCAGTGTGAGCAATATGAAGGAGTTCACCCAGTGCTGCAATATTCAAGGTTTCCGGCATCAGAAGGGACCTACGTTTGCCATCACCATCCGCATTACTTCTGTTAATGTCAGAAGGGTCATAAGATTGCTATCGCCTTTTCTATTACTGCTTCCACCTTTTCTATTACTTCAATTCTTGACACAATAAACTAGTTGTGAAATATGTTCATCTGATTCGTGTCAATATGGAACAATGCTTGGGCCTCATGATGAAATGTGACCTTCTGTCTTACATACACTTGTGTAACCACAAGTCCAAGAGAAACAGAGTGGTTAGTGTACATAGTTCTTGTATCTTGCAAAAGAATGGTCTAGCAGTTCGTGTTGATAGAGGGTTTGAAGGGTAAACCTTGAGACTCGGGTCTGGGAGATAGGAGAATAGGGGGCTGTTTTTTGAGATAACTGCTGACTATTGCATGAGACACAACTTTCTGACATCCGGTCCAGAGACTACTACATAAGGAAGAGGGGGGAAGCTGAAGAATGACCGAAGGACAAAGCCTGGGAGGAAGACTACGAGCCTTCAGTACAAGCAACCCCCAGAGGGATCATCGGAGACTGATACACATTCGTCTGTGGGATGGTTCGGGTCCCAGGAAACTAATTATAATAACCCTGCCTTTTCCAAAAGTGGTGATGAATATGTATTAGCCTAGGAACATAAAAACCAGCCGCTTGATGTAACTGGTGTGTGTCTTGGTGGAGCAGAGACTCCTGACGCACCCAGTGCTGTTTGCTTGCCTCTATTCATTTAATAAATTGTAAACTTTAGTGTAATCCTACTTGGGACTCAGTCATTTATTACACTAGTTTATCAGCCTCAAGTGTCTGTGCCTTTTTTATGACAAACCCAAAAGAACCTGAATCCTCATTGTGCAAAGCAGAATTCATGATGAGTATCCAATGTAGTCACATGCTTCTGTCAGCTAAGCTACCACACTTCCTTCAGTTAGAAATACTGAAATAAAATAAAATTAAATTAAATATTACCCTTATCAGCTGAGACTTGTTCAATCCCATCTCAACAGTCACCAGTAAGGCTAAAGCATTGCATGAAAACCAATGTAACAAATTCTATTACTTTAAGCACACCCCCTCAAAAAAACAAAAACAAACAAAAACAAACAAACAAACACACTAGTGTCTTTACTAGTGTCCATGAAAGTATCAAACTGGAAGATGAAAACAGTAAGACTATCAAAAAAACCCACAACATTCTGAGGATATGTCAGAAAGCACATTCAATATCCAAATAGCTCCCTATAGAGGGGTAATAGAAGGAAAACAATGCTCATCTAGATTAAGTTATAGTAAAATTAATTCATTTTGTAAACAGTAAATATCATATCAGTAATTAGCAGTATAAATACCTAAAGCAAAGTAAGATGGAGCTGCAAATTATGGCATAATGTCTTCTTTACAGCTACTTGCTCTGTCATTACGGAGCTAAATGTATTGTTTAGCTGCTGGTTGCAGGAGTCATTTTTACAAAACAATATTTGTTTTATGCACAATACATCTGGTGCTGAAGATAAAAATTCAATATACAAAACATATACAGAAACATATCTTGCTTAAGTTAACACAATCATTTGAAACATCCCACCTTTATAAAGAGAAGCAGAAGTATTTCCAAGTTTAATTGTCTGTGCAAAAGATACATATGTTTACAGGGATTCCTCACAAACCATAAATCAGAAGGTGTTGTTTATAGGAAGGAGGTATTTGGCACAGAATTGTGATAAAGATGATGATCAAAAATTCTTGCTCAGAAACATTTTAACTGAGAAGCAATGCAGGAATACAGGAAATACAATCCTGTGCACAAAGTTCATTTCCCAGCAGTGGGTAAATGCCTCATCCAAATTGATTCTGTCCAATATTTCATGCCTTAATCAACAAGTATATGTTTTAGAAAGCTATCTGGGGGAATAAAAAAAAAAAAAAGGAAAACATAACAAAACATCGTTCATGATCTAATGCTATGAAGGATATTCATTAATGCAGCAACAGATGGTTAATCTGGAGACTTAAAATATGTCAACTTCATTTAATTAAAAGTCAACATTATTGTACTATTGCCATCATAAAACCACTTTCTGACAGCATGCCAATTTTCATTGTTGTTCTACTTGTAAACAGAAACTTTTTGATGAGGAACAACACCCTCACCACGTCTGTGAGCACGCACACATCTCGATAAATGCAGACAAACTTCTCCCATGGGCTTCCTCCTGCAGCAGCTCTCCCACGCGGGAGGATTATGATACCTCTGCTCCCACGCTCAGTGGCATTTCAGGCTGCTGCAAGCTCTGGAGCTGATACAGCTATGCTACTACTCGTACTCGAGCTAAGTGTTTTTGTAGCAGACTGAATAGCTCAGCAGTTACCCTCTAACTTGCAGTGTAAATCCGTTCAGTGGGTCTAACTGTAAGGTGAAACTCATTGTAGGGGTGTCAATAAGAGTGTTAAATTATTTGTAAGGAACACAACACTGCACCTGAAATCAAATAATACTCATTCTTTAACATCACATGCTAGCACGGCACCTAGTCATGAGGTAACTACTTGAGGTTGCTGTTAGCACTGGATAGAGCATTCACCACAAAGCACCCTGTCACCAAAGTTCTACTTATCTCACAACCAGTATGCAACCTAAGTTTTGTCCAAGGCTTCTCACACTTTTAATTACGGAAACGTAACCTGCAGAAACCCTTGCCCAGAAGCCTCTAGATCTCAATGGGAGACCAGCATGAGCTGCAGAGCCCAGCAGAGACCAAGCACTCAGCGCTCACCACTGCCGGCGCAGAAAGGAATCAGACCATAACATGAGGACCCTAGCGATAGCTGACTGCGGGCTGCAAACCCCGTTATATAAGTGATAGAGAAAGGGACAGGCACAGTCCTGTCTGCTTACAGACTACTTCCACATTCTGAGGTTGCAAAGCCATCTGAACATCAGGCTTTGGCACAGACCTATTTCTGTGAATCACAGGAAATGGCAAGTACCGTGTCACTGGCCTGGATTAATTTGTCACTGTCCCACAAGTAAGAAAATGAATATAATACTTTTATCTGGAGGAAAAACATTTTTGTTTGTTTTTATGAGTCAAAACCAAAACTGGTTCTGAAGTGTAAACTCACTTATGTAAATGATCCACAAATATGATGTGTAAATAACAACAGCACCAAAACATACTGGCTCGGGGGCCAGAGTACGACTGCTTATTTTTCTGTTCCAAGAAAATACCTATCGGCAGTCTTTTAAAAACATTACAAGTGTGCAGTCTGCAGAGAGAGAGACTGTGGGAAAAAAAAAATCAGACTGCCGTTTTGCTGTACTGTACCCAGACATCAAACAGGGAGCTAAATTCCTGACAGCCGCATCTGCATAATTAGCCAACAGCCGTCTAACCCTTCGTGAGCCCCTCTGGACACTTTCACAGCTGCTACAGTGCTGAGCAGCAGAGCTGGACAAGAGGTCAGAGGAGAGGACAGAGCCAATCACCCAGATGCCAGGGTTGGAAACAAGCAGGCAAAGCCTGTGTTCTGCAGCTCCTAAGCACACCTCGTATTTGAATGCAGTGTCTGAATTCAATCAACACAGCAGGGAAATGCCTGGGGACAAATTCATCGCTGCCCCAGTAGGAAGGTGTATAATGAATAACAATGTATTTTAAAGCAGAATTTGGTAGATGCTACCAAGTCAGGTAGACCTGACTTCTAATTTATATTTTAATAAGTGTGTCTTTTCTTCCTGAGTTCTTGAAGCTGACTCCTCAGAAGCACAGAACAGTAACAGACACTCCTTTAAACATGTTAAAACAAAACACATACTATATTCCTCAAAGCTGATGAGAAAAATGGCTTGCAGGGTTGTCTTCTGTGTTTGTATCAATTCTTACTTGGAGATGAGATCAACCTCTCTCCATGCCAATCCCAAATCTGGATGTCACGAGGACATAATATGAGATAGATGGATGGTAGGAATGCAGGCACCAGCAATTGCAGGTACTGCAAACCAAGTGGGAAGGGAGACACAGCAGGGAGCTGATGCCTTCCTGACTCCTGCTCACCGTGCTCAACACCCACTGAGGTCCTGCTTGGGTGGGTTTGATGTTAATGGCTGTGGGACCATGGCAGCCCAAAGGAAGCAGTCTCTTGGGTAACCACATCCTTATACACTTGAAGCTGTAGAGCTTCAAACCACATAGAGGTTTTCTACTAGTTTCAGTGGTCACATATTAACCACAGTGGAAACCCAATGCACAGATCTAAAGACAGAATATGCCTCTAAAACAAAACCTTTTCTAATAACCCCAGTCAGCGTTCCCTGAAGTCTTGTAAGAGTGGAATTCAATTGGGTCCACGGGTGAGAGAAACACACTGTCTGGTGGAAAAATATACAGTGAACCTACAATACCTCTATTACATTGTGTGCTAAAAAGAACAGAATTTCAGTGAACACAATGCCTCGAGTACGGAAACATACTCAACTTCTCTAATATTCAAAGTACCTGGTATAAGTACTAATTATGAGTAATACTGCTGTTTGTACAAAGAAAGCATTTATGGAAATAAAACATTTTTTCTTTTTAGTAACCAATTTTTGGATGTGATTTACTTTAATGTAGGAAATAACCATTCTAAGACAGTTTTAAAGGTTTAGTATATATATGTCATCAATATAAAGGAAAACAAAAATGCAGCTTGAGAGTTTTCATATGGATAACAAACATTCCCATCAAAATCCTCACCAAAATGAAGTGTCTTAGTGACCTGTGTCTGCTGGAGCTGAGTAATACCCTGATGCTTAAACATTTTTTCAAAGCAAAGAATAAGAATCTAAGGACATCTCCAGCAAAGGTAACTTTTTAATAAGAAAAAATACTCCGCTTCCAGAACACTTCAGGATATGTTCCAAGTATGTCATTGTGTCAAAGAAAGAAGAGAAAAATAGCAGGAAAACAAAGTGTCTACAAACTGATCCAAAGGTCACAGGGATCAAAGGAGACTCCTAACAACATCAGCAAACTTTGGGAATTGAATAATCAGAAAAGAACATTTCAGAAATTTAACTTTTTTTTTTTTTTTGATGATGTTTTCAACCTAAAATCAAGAATAACCTCAAAGAACTAACAACAAACACATACAAATAGTTGAAATACTCAGTATTGCTCAGTGGCAATACACTGTCATTCTCATAGTGTCTCCCATTCAAAGACATTAAAGTATCAAGAGTATTATAGTTAAACTATACAACCTGTAGATAGGATTAAAAGACCATAATAAAAGATAAATATATCCTGATTACCTGATATTTTTAGATATCCCAAACATCACCTCACCTCAGTTCAAGTCACTCATTTTAATCCAAACTAAAAATAGCAATCTTTCCAATTGCTCTGCTAGTCTGACAAGTTGTCTAGACATGGTTAGATAATACCATTCACCTTTGACAGTCCCCTCTGAGGTATTAAACATTTGTTACAGTTTAATAAATTCCAGTCAAATAGGGTGTTACTACAGTCACATCAGTTAATGCATTCCAAGATGCTTATAACTAGAAAGACCATCTTTAATCCTGAGACACGTGAATTATGATCATACTGATGTTACTGACATACAGAATAGAAACATAATGGATTAAAAACATATTGGGAAATTCTCTTTCTGTTCCAACAAATATGAACAAGTAACACTTAACACTTGTTAGGACAGACACCTTAATGAGGAAGTAAATATCAAGATATTTTATTCCAAAAGTCTTTGGTTTTGCAAAAAGATATTTAAAGATTCCCTAATATTCTTCACCATCCTCATGTGTGAAAGCTTCAGAGGCCATTCTCAGTTAGCAGGCTCAAGTCCATCACATATTCTCCTACATCTTGACATCCAGTAAATTCCTGGAAAATTTTCTCCTTTCCTTAATATCCATATATCCTTGATTTCCCAGAACTTCTTAGTTTCTAAAATTGCATCATGCAGCATTTTGCAAAGTGAAGATACACACTATTTTCTTACAAGTACACCAACACACATAGCAAAGAAATTTTTGGCTTGCTAACTCCAGGAAAAGTATTTACCCAAGCCTTTTTTTTTTTTTTTTTTTTTTTTTTCCCATTTCTCATTCATATATAATTTTGAGCCACCACTGCTCAGCAGAAGACCTAGCAACAAAGAAGGTAATAATGCCTCTGTGTGACTCAGCAGAGTCCTAATACAGCAGTACCTAATACTTGCTGACCCTAAACCTGCAAAGAGCACCTGTATTAGCTGATAAAAGACCCATACAGTCTTAAGGTCACAGATCACTCCAGCTGAATGTTTTGTTTTGTTGGACTAAAAAAAGCTGCAGTAAATACTGACAGCTTCAGTGATCACAAATACTTTTCTATTCCAACAATAAAAGGTTTAATAATGCTAAATATATTTATTCCCTCCAGCCTTCTTTACACCTTCAACACAGTGCATGAAAGACAGCAGCCTGTGCAGTGTATGCCTACAATCAATGAGCATATGGGCCTCCATCTAAGAAGGATAAATTTGTTCTCTGCTGATTACTTAGAGAAAAATAATTGGTGTCCAGCTTCTGTTGCTACTGCAGAACATCTGGGTTTCCCTCAACTTAGTTTTTCAAGGCACGAGGAGGATGAAAACTCACTTTCTGTTGTTGAATCTGCAGAAAGGATAACATTGCTGTATTGGTGTGGAAATCTGATTCATTGATGTTAACCTGACAGGAGATTTTGATAGGATTGTTCCCAACTATTCCAGAAAGGCAAGGCATGGAAACAGATCCATTGGTGGTTAAACTAAGAAAAGCAGAGTCATAAGTGATTTGTTATAATATCTTTCATTATTTTTTGTCCACAGTCACAAATCCAGAGATCTGATCACTGCAATTTCTATTTAGACAGTCAAGGTCAACTGAAGTAGTGCAGCAGTTGTAGAGGGCAGCAGTTGGTCTCCAATGTGATAAAAGCTTAGTTGTGTAACACAGACAGTGCAGCGATGAATTATTGTTTTAAGAAAAGCTCTTTCAACATGTCTGTGACTGCTTCAGGATCCAGGATATCGTGACTTACAAATTGGTTCACAAACTGAAAGCCCCATGGCTTAGCCAATCTAGAGATGGCCAACACCAAAGGTGTTACTTCTCTCAAACTATCTCTGCATAGTTCATCATTGTTATTTTACCATTTTTGCCTTCTAGTTCTCACTAATTCTTTGTCCAAGAGCACCAACATGTCAAAGTATCATTCTGAAGAGTCACTTCACATTGCAGAAATTCTGTGTCATGATAAGTCAATGTGAAGATGAACAGGAGAGCAGTTTAATGGATCCTGACACATACAGCCATACTCAGGGCTGGCAGAATTTCACTGGTCCAATTTCATGAGAAAGGCTGGCTTACCATTTACTGTCAAGCTGGCCACAACTTCCAGCAGTGACCAGGTAGAACCTCAGCAATGATGAAAACAGCTAAGGATTGTATACTATTTTACAGAGAGAGATTCACTGCAAACAGTCAGGAAAGAAGTTCCATTCACCTGAAATAATGATGCGTCTGTTACTATAGAAGCACTCCAAGACAGCACTACACATTTGATTTTTTTCCAAGTAGACCATTAGACAGTAGTAGTGAATTCGTACTCTTTGGATTCTAGCATGCAGCAGGAAGACTGAGCCTCTGGGCATGACCACATATGAAAGGTAAAGGCATTGGAGAGCTGCTAGCCTTGGTTTACATACTGATAGGATGAGAGAGAGTAAAACAAAACAAGTGCTCCAAGGCTGGAGATGTGCCTGAACTGTAAGAGTTACACATTGTCCGGGTGAAATAATTCAGTACACTCTGCTCCAACCATAATGTGGAGAAAGCACTGACGTGCCTGCCCCTGCTGTGATCAAGTCTGATTAGAGCCCTCTCCAGGCAACCTAGTAGCAAATCAGGTTTTGCCCTTTCTCTGAAGGGCAAGCGATGCTGTACAGATAACACTCCCCAGTGGCACATCCGCCATGTGGAAGTGAAGAAGACGATTTGCCGCCCCTTTGCACTGTGTTTTTGGGGACCTGCTGCATGGTACCCTGAGGTCACCAATGCCAGCCATACTTGGCATATAAATGGACTAATTTCTGCTGTCGTAATTTACCACCAGCACCTTCAGAAGTCTTAATAATAATAATGTTAAAATATAAAGCAAAACATCCTCCTTAAGATGGCTTAGATGCATTTTAAAATGCCAGTGGTGAGATTAACATCCTAAATTTGTCTCTGTGACTCCCAGCTTCCATTCTTCCTACTCCCCACCAATGTCACCCTGTTTCTTCCCCTCCCACACACTAATAACCAACTCCACAGACCCAGGTTTTCCAGGTTCCTGTCCCTTTACTCTGACCTTAACTAGATGGCTCCTCTCCCCCAGATCTCTAATTCTTGTATCCTACTTCTTCTCCACTTTCCTTTGCTCTTGCTTTCTCCATGCTTTTCTCCAGAGCTGCCTCCACATCATCCTTGCCACAGCACTCAGTAGCAATTGTGTTGATAAAATATAAGCAAATTACTAATCTTTTTGGAATCTGCAGTGTATCCAGGTTTGAAACATTTCCCAGGCATTAGCTAATCACTAAATCTTCAGATTACTGAAGACTAAAGCCTCAGTTACCTTGGCACTACAAAAAGCATCATTTACTTGCCTGTACCTTTGTTCTTGCTTGCAAATTGGTTGTAGACAAATGTGAACTCACAGGCACTGCTGCAGGTTTCTGAATTTTTGGACTGCTTTTTCTTGGAACAAATTGATCCAGAGAACACAATAGTGAAGACAAACCCCTTCAGAGTATTTATAGTCGAATAAAATGTACAATTCACTAGCAGCTATTCCCTATGGCATTTGGCTAATATACACTAAGCAGCTTTATTTGCCTTACTGCATCCCTGTCTTGTCTGTCTTTGAATGGCTTTTTATGTGAGGCTTTTTTAATTCCATCATCACTCATCAAAAAATTTTAAGACAGAAAATGAAATCAACAACTCCTAAATGCCTTTAGTCCCAAATGGTAGCCTCTCATTGTTGCAGGTGCATAACTGATGATCTGACAAGGACATCGAATAAATGGCAAATTTTAGGCAGCTATGCACCTAAGCTAGAACTGGTAATTGCATGCTGAACTGGGAACACACTTACTGCCTTTCTCACAGAGAGAAAAAAAAAAAAAACACTTTTCTTGCCTTCAGGCAATCACCATTAATCACAAATAGCTCTGAAAATGCATCTCTACATACAAGCACAGAAGTATCTGTGCTGAGTTACATAGCTTATTTCTGCATGGTGGGACTGATCTCAAAATCCTGGTTAAAGTATTTACAGTAGAGAAATCTTCTAAGGGTCAGGCCTTGGCATTATCCTCTGGTTCAATATATAAGTTTACTCGTCACCCATAACCTCTGAGCTAAGATCTTCTGGAGAAAAAAAAACAACAACAAAAACAAAGCAGGCTTCTGTAGGCATAGCAGTGACTGTAATGAAGGTAAATGCCTCTAAATCCACCTGGAGGAAAAGATATTTACACATTTTTTCTTATATTCTGAAATGTCTTTTAGTTCTCCTAGTCCATTACCTCTAGAGAGAAAATTTCAATATTAAACATATTTAGCAAACAAGCAAAGAAACAACAATCAAGTAAGAAACATCAAGCCAGAACTGGAAAAAGGACTGGTAACATGAACTATAGGTTATTAGATACTCAGATTCTTCTCCTGCATTACTCCTCAGGTAAAAAATCCTATTGATATATATTGTAGGTAATAGCTTTGGGGGCTTTTCTGCATAGGATAATTTTGCATATAAGTAGTGGATATTAAGTGCTTAACACACAATTTACTTATAACTGGCTTTTGCCTTCTAAGCACTCTTAGCACAATTATGAAGTACCTCCATGCAGTGGAGTAAAGAACTGAGAGTATCTACGCCAGCCATAGCCATGGTGAACTAGTACTAGTGAACTGCAAATTTACCTTTACTTCGCTGGCCTGCAAATATTCTTCCCCAGCTACAGAGAGAACTGAAATGTATCCAAATCCCATCAGACCTCAAAACAGGGAAAAACTACCACTACTTCCATTTCCAAACAAAAAATCTTACATGGCTGAATATAAGGAATAGTTTTCATTAAATTCTCTACAGACTATGGAGAGTTTCAGGGATGGTACTTTATAAAGTTTCCAAGTTATTTTGAGGAAAACTGATTAATATGTTGGGGATCACCATCAGACAGAATTATTTCTGTAACTAGAGTCAAGATTTTCTCCTAACACAGTATTCAGATGAAGGTGGAAGAAAGGTTCCTTAAAATATGAGAAGAACCATGGTTATATTAAAAGCAAAATATTATTCTTCAGAATGCTCTGGTTACTTTATTTTGAAGCTGAATTGCCTAGGGAGGAAATAAAAACTGGATTAGCTATGGCAGCATTCGGTTTTCTCTTCTCATTCAGTTCTTAGATTACTTCTGAAATCCATCTGCTTGTGTGCAAATACCAAACGAGGTCTTTGTTGAAAGATTCTGGGTTCCTAACAGGTGTTATCTGAGAGGTACATCACTTGGGTTACGCTTTTTAGGAGAAAACAGTTCTCTTTAAATATAATCCCAGAATAGATCCAGTGATTTTAATATGATGCTTGTTGTCACTGGCATCTTGTAAGGACTTCTAATCTACCTGGAGATCAAATGCTCCATGGAAGAGAACATAAAGACAACATGCAAAAGATTCCTAGCACATTTACCTAAGATTTATGAATTAAAGAGACAATCAGGTTTTTTAAATTGTGCCTTGCTTTTGTGCTCACTTCCAAGCACTTAGTTTACATCTAAGAAGAAAATAAAGCATCAGGGACAAGATTCAGCCCCTGTTCCCAGTGATTTAATTAATTCTATTAACAGAGCAATGGACACTACCATCAACTTTTGTTTTCTTTTCTTTTTTTTTTTTTTTATTAAATAAAATGCTAAGTCATTCTCAAACACTTATATATATGTGTATATATATAAATGATTTCTTATACTAAGCCTATTGTCTATATTGTATTTGGTTGGCACCACAGGTCTTTAAACACTATTTATCATGTTAAATGGTAGGTGGTAGCTTCAGCTTTCATTCCTAGCTTGTTCTTTGTCTGCCAGTTCACTAACAAAAACAAACAAACCAAAAACAACACCCAGACTTTCTCTTTTTTTCTCCTTCAGCATCAAACATTTCCATAACATGTATTATGAAACATAGCTGGAGTCTTTACTATAACATTGAGCTGTATTATGTTTTTAAATCAAACTAAGGAAACTCATTAGAGCTACTCAAAGAGTTCAAGAACAGCTCTTCAAGGAAGCTTCAGTAAATTCTAAATATACATATGCTTACTTCAAAAGCTCTCAGTTTAACAGGAATTGGATCTTCAGAAATACCTCTGGATCTAAGCAATGTCAAGGAAAGATGAGAAAAGCAAAGAGAAGCGTTTTCTAAAGAGTGACTGGGAATCAGAATGAGCAATGCAAAATTTTTGGAATGAGGCCAAACACCTGGAGAAGAAAAAGCTGCTCTCTAAGGTGAGAAAAAGTCTAGGATTGCCTCCTAAGAGTGAAGCACACTAAACCCAGATTTTTAAATTTCATTACACTGTGCTGATATAAAGATGACAAAAAAGTCTTCTGCACAAGAATGCTTATTGCTCTCCAATCAGGTTTGGCAGTTTCTATCCATACATTCCTGATGTGAAATTGCATCTTTAATTGATGTGATACACTGAAAAAATCCCTAAATAGAGAATCTAAAATGTAGGGAGTAGGGTGCTGCTTGCAGGGCGTTTATTTTATTTTTGAACACTTATTTCATTTAATTGTACTCAGTATTATAATTCCTCCTCAACCCATTCTGGAAATTAAACCTGCATTGCCTCTGTGACACCTCACCCTTTCGGCAGCTTGTGCACCACAACAAAAGCCATTTACAGCCACTTGCTCTTTCTAGGCATTGATTCTCAAAACATTACCCAAAGTTTCTGTTGCTTCAGAGCAATTGGTCTGGATCTTACCATTACCTCAGAATGCAAATCGTGACGACAAACTTGTGTTTCCTAACAGAGCCCACAAGCCCCATCAGAACATCTTAATAATAGTCACCTACGTGAAATAAAAAGGAAGAAAACAAGAGTGTCTGCACAACTGCAGGACATACAGATGTTTTCATGCTCTTATTCAGTTTAACCTCCAGATGTGCAACTCTGACCTCTTCCTACTTGCAACAGACAACCTGCAAACCCAGGTGGTTTACCAGGGGAAGGTTCTGTGTTCCAAGTTCATCTTACAAGGGACAAGGGGCCATGGGCAAACACAATGGGGACAGCTGAGTGGGAATGATACGTGAAGTATTCACTGAGGGAGTCAGTTTCAAGAACTGATTAAATTCTTCTTTAAAGGAGGAAAATATCATTAGGATTTCCTGTAGTTTCTGCTTACAAATGCCACAGTGAAAGTAGCCAGATTTATTCTTCTCACAACAAAGCACAAGTGAAAAGAATGCAAAGTCCTAGTTGTAATACTGCTTTTATCACCCTATGAAAGTGGGCAAGTTTCAAAATTTCCATGTATCCTATTCAGAAAAGTACATCAAGATCAGGAGCTGAATTTGAGCTGAGTATTATTAATCAGCCATTATTTGCTATTATTATTTTACCCCATCCCTCACAAATAGCTTGATGAATCATATTACCCTGCTGGAAAAAATAACATACCTGCCATGAATCGTCACATGCAATATACTGAAAATTGAACATCTTTCCGTGCAAGAAAGTTGGTGTGTGCATGCATGTTGCTCCAAGTACTTAATTTCAATTCACTTTTCATAATTTATAGCTTATATAATTTTCTTCTGCCATATTCATTAGCACTGATGCCTTTTCTTTCAACTTTATTTTCACTGATTTCTTATCCTTCATATCTTTCAAATGTTGGGGGGCATGTACGAGAGAGTCTGAAAGCTCAATAATGTATAAACAAGTACAGACTTTCTCTGCCAAAGACTCATAAATGATCTAGAAGGTGCTCCAAATGCAAGCAATAGCTATACAAATGGACAACTGGTCTTTCATGTCTTGCATAGCATTCGAATTCACCAGATACAGGCTTTTTTAAGAAACTGTTTTGAGGACATGAGTCTAGCATTCAAATTCACCTTGTACTTGTTTGTAATATCTCTGTCCCCTTTTTGTGACCTCTAGCTGCTGAGATCTGCAGACAGTTTCAAAGATGGGGTCCTGTCCAAGTCCAACTGAAGTCAAAGAGAAACCTTCCAGGCCCAGTGCAGATACCATCTGTGATGACCATAAGAAGCAGTCATGCTGTAACTACTAACAGGGTAGCCCTGAAAGTCAACAGGAGTTTTGCTATCAATTTCAGAGGTGCATGATAAAATCCCACAGGTACTATTGCAATTGCAGATTAAACAAAGGCCTCTATTATTATTATTTATTATTATTAAAATTGCTATTATTAATGATTGATCATCCAAAGCACAGTTCAGTGAATAAAAAATCACTGGAGCATGTTTTCATGCATATGCATTTACATATTTTAAATTTATACAGAGCTACCAGTGTCAAATTACATTATGCTAACATCCAAACTCAAAAAATTTCTAATACTGTCACAGGGGATGCTGTTAAGCATTCTAGTAAAAATCCCGCTGTCGTTCATGAGGATAGGACTTCCTACAGAAGCTTATTTTACTTTTTAACACAGAATATAAGTTCAGATACAATTGTTAAGAAAAAAGTTCAAGTTTCCAACTACAACCAATGTATTCATGCAATTATTTCATATGAACAAAATGCAAAGACAAAAAACTTGCTATTTTTGCTTAAGATAGCTAGTTAGTGTAGTGATTCAGTTCCTTGACTATGGCCAGCTGGGAAGTGCTGAATTCAGTCCAGACTCTGCTGTTAATGATCACTGAGTGATAATGGTACTTTGAATGATGCTTTCAGCAATTATGTGCCTGTTCTTAAATAGCTGCACGTTAACAATAACAGTTTCAGTGCCCTACCCAGATTCAGCCTGGAAACTTCAAAAAGAAGATTTCCTATTAGCGAAGGTCTGGCCAGGCAGGAGGATGACTCACAAATGGCCACACTCATCAGAGCCCCAAAAAGAAAGATAATTGCACTCTAGGTGTACAAGAATACATAAGTCTGAACTCACCTGAGCTAGCAGATTGCCAAAAAGAAAATAGCAGTTCCTTTGCTCAGCCTTAGCAGGCCAGAACAGAAGTAGAACCATTTGTGTTACAAGCACGTAGTACTGCAATACAGGAAGGACCAGCAAGAATGTTCTTTCCTGAAGGACATAATCCTCCACAGCATGAGGCAAAAGCAGGAGCAGCCCAGAACAGGTGCTTTGTTTTGTCACAAAGTTGTTAAACTACCAATACACCATGCAAGTAAGTTTCAGTTATTAGCCCTTGCAACCTTAGAACCTGGAGCAACCTGAAGGCTCTTGAGCCATATCTAAGATACCCAAAATAGAACCCAAGCTTGCAGACTTTGGAAAGAAGAAAAACCTTTCAAATTCAGCTAAACTCATCTCTTGTTCTGTTTGTTTTTCAGTTAGGTTAATTAAAAAAAATAATAATAAAGCTACTACCGTAATGCCAGTGTCTACATCATCCTTCTCTTTGTGTCTAGGCCAATGAAGCCATTGTCATTGCAATCAAAATAGCAACAAATCAGGAATTCTCTCTCTCTGGATGTGTACTTCCAGGAAACATGCAGCAAGGTCCTCCATCACACCACCATGTATTTGTAACCAGCCAGATATACACAAACACATCGACAAACACACAACTACATTGCTCTGGAAAAATCATTTTAACCACTTCATCTTTCAAAACCACTTACTAAATTGCTTCTGGTGAAGAGAGAGTATGAATCACTGTTGCAAGTCCATTTAAAGAATGCTTAGCTGACACTTGGTCCATTGATTAACAGTGTAGAGATCAACAAACGTTGAAAATAGAACTATTCAGAACACAGTTGTCCAAGGTCCCTTTTTTCTTAGTCCTCCTAAAGCACAGCAGCGCTTACACAGCACTCAGGCACGTGCAAAAAGGCTGCACCAGCAGTACATACACAGGTGAACAGACACAAGACAGCAAGTCTAAGAGTCGCTAAGTTGCTCACTACCCTGATAAAACACTCAAAGGGTTTTTGCTTTCTTCATGAAAGCTGACACTCTGCTGCCACCAAGGACCTGAGTGGCTCACAGCTACATCTGCTGACCTCTAACCAGTCCCTCCATTTTCTTTACTTTAGCTTTTTTACACTTTTCTATTAGCTCTTTTCCTCCTGACTCTGGGGTACTAGCAATCCATGTCTCTACAGTCCTCTGCCTGTAATTTTAACTTTCTTTTTATTTTCTTGCAGACTTTCTCACAGCTTCACAATTTTCTCAGGCATCTGAGCTCAGGTTGTCTTACAGCAAGACCTTGAATCTCTGGAAGAGACACAGCTAAACTGGGTAGTTCAGAATGGGATTACAAGGCAGATGCAGTGGACAGAGAAATCAATACTACAGGAGTAACATTCCTATTTTGATACAAGAGCCTAGATCCAACCTAAACCAAAGTAAAAATACCTCGAGTACTGCATTGGAGAGAAAAGAAAAAAAAAAAAAAAAAAAAACAAAAGTAAAAAATGTAAGCATAGTTTAGGCTTATATTTATTGCAACACTTGATCTTCAAACTTCAGTATTTATTAAGTCATGGAAAATTCTTCGTGATACGAGTTTTGCCTTTCAGCAATTTCAGTAAAATATCAGAGGTTATAATATTGTTTGCCATGCTGCTCTGTTTACAGATGTTAGTGAAAGAGTTAAACATAAATAATGACTTCAGACTCCTTTGTGACCTCATCTTCTGCTGAAAAATTGGTTAAAATTTTACAGTATCTGGTTGAATTCATTTGAAATCATATTTCTTTTCTTTTGTGATTTAATCTTTAATACTTAAATCTGCCACATAAATCCACTTACCAAGCAGACCAAAAGCTATTTGGGTACTACTGCTGTACCATAAATCCTGTTTCTTCGTATGTAGGATTCTTTTCTGTCTTTTTGTTGTTGCGATAGAACAGGAATAATTCTGTCTGTTAATATGTTCTTGTATTTGGAAAGTTATCATTTAAGTACTTTAAGTACCTCATAGAGGTACTTAAAAAGTTGTCATTTAAGTACTTTAGAAGTACCTCCTAGAATTAAAGTTTGAACAATCCAAAAGTTGAAATTCACAAAACAATTTCAAAGCTAGAAAATAATTTTAAATAAATATTTATTCATTCATGTGAATTAATGAATAAATATTTTCTCCTTGAACTAGAGTATCTCTGCTTCTAATCATCTTCTTAAATTTCTTTTTGTTTTCTAGAAATCAAGAAAAAAATTTTCCATCATGAAAAAAACTTCTAAATTTCTTAACTGAATATGCAGATATTCTGATGCCATGTCAAATACGTTTACTCATTTAAAAATATACAACATGAGATTTATAACCTCTTGAAAGGTGACAAAACTGAAATCCAAGTACATAATGTACTTCGGATGATCTTAAGTACATACAAAGAAAAGACCATATCTGACATTGCCATGTTTTCTCATATAATCATCCACATGGATTCAGAAATTTGCCTTTTCCCCTTAGAAGTCATCGCTTTAAATGCTGTAGACAGGTAACAGATTTGCCTACAAGGCACTCTTTTCCCATTATGAATCTGGCTTTCAAAATAAGAGGAAGTTGACACAGTAATCAGTTGAAATAAATTTAATAATAAATGATGCATTCTTCCACTTAGCCTCAGGCATCTATGCAACCTAAAATATATAACAATACCAAGACACATCTCAGGATTCTTCCAGAGTAAATAACCAGTTAAGAAAGCATGTAAACGTAACATGAGTAAAAAAAAAAAAAAAAAAAAAAAAAAACCAAACAAACAAAAAAAACGAACTTTCCTGAAATGAATATCTTCTCTATTTTCAACTTGAAATTTAGCACTTAAGAGCTGTTAGAAAGAAGACATTTTTCTGTAAGGCTAATTGACAGAGAAATATGTTGCATTGCCAAAAGTGAAAGAAACACTTCGAAGATTCAGAATACCAAAGTACTTTTTAAAAACATACCTTGTCAGAAAGCTTCAATACAAAACCAATGATATTGCTGTTTTCATGTTTAACATGTGCTGCTAAGTCTCAGCAGTAATTTATTTGCTTAATCTCTGTCATATACCTTGGCCAGTAGCATAGGACATTTCATTTTTTTTTATCATATCAGCATCCCTTTGAGAACAAATGTTTAAATAACATAAGTAATGATTACCCCAAATGCCTGTGATTTTGTTCTGATTCTCTTTCTGGCCACTGCATGAGTGAATTAAAATTACATACCACAGCTACAGTTGCAAACCTACAATTAGTATTTCAATTTTTAAGACACTCTAGAGAGGATTTTCAGAACGTGGATTTGTTATCATAATTACAGATAGATGGAAATTTGCAGCTTCTCTCTGGCCATTAACCTGTAACAGAGATCCTTAAATGATCTATCTAAATAAACTTCCAATCTGTTTTGGGTCAGAGTTTCTCAGACAGTTGAGGCTATCTAGATCTTACTTCACTATGGTTTATGAACACAAAGAAATATATGGTCTCATTTTTACATGGTCTTGAGGTTTGGAAACACCAAACTTGAACTTGACATTGTGTAAGTTACCACCTAAAACCTTCCAAGCAGGAAAACCTGCCAGTTACCCTCTCCTGCAGCACTTCAATGCTCCACTTGCTCTTGCAATTATCCCATACATTTGGAGAAAGGAAAGTCTGACTTTGCATCTTGGAGTAAGAGAGAACATAAATTACTTTAAAACTGTGTTTGTTGGGTCACTTCCTTTGTATGAGGGTCAGTAGCACTAAAGCACTACTGGCAAGCAATACTTATTTGGCTATTCTTTCCTCGAAAAGTGATTTGACATCAAGACTTCAGTTGCTGAGAAGGATAATAATTATTTCTAAATTACAGAAATAGGAAAACAACGGCGAAGCAAGTTTGCAGAATATGTTTTACATATGCATCTGATATCTTCCACTTCTGTGATCATAATACTGTCTTGAGGTCTCACTCATACCACAAAGGAGTGGAAATTTCCCTAAGGAAGAAGTGAGGACTGCCAAAACATGAACAGAAAGCAATTTAACTGTGTTACAGCAAAAAGACCTTGCGATCTCTCATTACACAGGAACACAATTAAACACACACTGGGTCAAAACAAGGAGTTTGCATATTGTACCTCAGTCACTTTTACAGACCCAAACCAGGTAGATCTGTGATGATAAATTGTTCCTGTCTTTCAACCTCACGCAGTAATTCACAACCATTGGTGAAGACAGGAAAAGCTTATCAATGACACAGGTTTTTGATTTTGTTTGTTTGTTTGTTTTTCCTAAATATATTTTTTTAACCTCATTCTTCCCTTCCTCCCTTAACTTCCAACTGTTTCCAAAATCACAATTTATTATTTGGAGAAAGTAACACAAGCCAGGAAAGAACTATTCTTCCTCATTAACAGATCTACCTTGATAAACACTGGTAACTCCATTTCTGGAGCGACACTGCCTAAAGCACCCAAAATTAAAATAAGGCAAATGAAAACTATTCCATCAAGGCCACATTAATACAGAAATGTAGTGATGTAAACCCCGTTTCAACATACTTAATCTCAAAACAAGTTAAATAAATCATCAGTAGAATCTGAGCTCCAGCACTGGGATGGGGAGAGAATTTCAAATTCAGAAAGGCCATAAATTTCTGCCAGGGTCAGCTGCTTAAACTCCTTTCTACCTAAAAAAGAAAGGAATTCCACTATTCTTCCTTTGAAACACCTAGTAACTCAGTAGGAAGAGGACTCACACCAACCAAGATTCAGTTTCCTCTTCAAACTTTCAGCATTGTCCCATCTGTCATTCTGAATGGCTTCAACTTTTTAAATGACTCACTATAGAAAACAAAACAAAACAGAACCTACAGATTTCATGGGCCATTTGAAGTGGCTGTGATCATCTAGGCTTTGTCATTATCTTGACCTTACCTGTAAGCATGTCCTAGTATGCATCCTGTGCTGCTTTTGTCTGATATGTTAAAAAGGTAATGGCCAACATATAGGAGGAGATTAAAACACATGCCTGGAAAATTACTCCACATCTGTGGACACAGATTCATACGTAACGATTGGATATGTTTTAACTTATCTAAAGAGATCTCAGCCTTCTCAAATATATTTTGCCACCAAGATTAAATTGTTGACATATCAGAGTTCCACAGCAGTTACTTATTGGGAAGCACGATTTTAAAGATATTCCCTGTTTTCTATTGAAAATAAAATAACTTCCCCTATTAAATTTACAGTCACTCAAACAGTTTCTCCTTTGCTTCTAGGATGACATGGGCAGGTTTCATTTTTATATGACTTCCAATTCACTTTTATGACAAAGCCTTTAATAATGTTAATTTTCTCTCATTTTATTAAAGCCAATGCTATTCAGATTGCTCAATTTCTGAAACTTTCAATACAGCATTTTAATGACATTTTCATAATTTAATTCAGTTTTATGAGTGCCATAACTGGCAGCAAATCACATATACGACATGAAAAAACAAGGAATTCTAGTCTTTCAGCTCAGTTTTAACCATCTCACCAGCAAAATAAAAAGGCTATGGGAAATTATTTAAGTCTTCCATTGCAAATAGACCTACTTTTACTCTAGCTCTTAAATCTGCATCTCACATTTCAATTCGCCAGAAACGAAATTCCAGTAGTTCAGAGGAAAGCTCTGTTAACAGTAAACACATCCTACTGTTTGTTTAAAAGCCAGACAACCAACCAACCACACTTTTATTTTAAATGCACACTGTAAATGCAAAATCTCAAGAAAAGAATAAGTTCAACACCACCACTACAGTCAATAGGCTTTGGAATTTAATCAATGATGTCTTCTATGAGTGGTGAAGTGAATAATTGCAGGTGCCCTAGTGTAGTCAAAAACGTCATTCGCAGATTCATTTTAGGCTTCTCTGGAATAACACATCAAGTAAACCTCCATCAAGTCACCCAGCATTGCTTCCCAACTTCTTTCAGACCTTACAGCCCCAGGTTAAAGAATTAATTTAACAAGAAAGCACTCCATCTGACCGGAAAATCATT
Source organism: Anas platyrhynchos (assembly GCF_047663525.1). Classification (NCBI taxonomy): domain Eukaryota; kingdom Metazoa; phylum Chordata; class Aves; order Anseriformes; family Anatidae; genus Anas; species Anas platyrhynchos. The sequence goes on from NC_092590.1 coordinate 13,385,105, forward strand.
GCCTCATTGATTTTTTATCACTTCATAATAACGCCAATATTTTTTAAAGAATATTTACTAAGCCTTGGAATGGCAAAGTGCACTAGGCTCAGCCAGGTGTGCAATACTATTGATATCTTGTGTGTTTGAGGTTCAGGTTAGAGAGAGTGTTATTTTTGTTGTTGTTGTTGTTTGTTTTTCTTCTAAATAAGATAACTTTTCACAGAAACTAACTGTGAACTCATTTTGCTAGTCTCATATCTTATGTGTGCCATTTTAGTTTGTGTTCCTTATACCCTTAATACTTTAATCACTGTCCAGCAATATTTCCACTCACAACAGGTTTCCTAGGCTTTCCAACCCTCAAGTAGCGGCTGAAGCAGATGTGGAAAACAAATGTTAGGTTTGAAATGAAGAGCAAAACACCACAGCCCCTTACAGGTTTACCTTTCCCTTCTTGGGGCAGTCAAGTCAGGAGTCACTCATGCAGTTGTGTGCCTCAATGGGACTTCCTTTTGAAAACGCACAGAGTGCTTCTCATAATAATACCTAACAGATCTCCTAATAAAAATCTTGACCAGGAAGCTTCAGGGCAATCAGCAAAGAGCAAAATCTAGGCAGAGGAGGAAGTTGAGAAAAATACGGTCTACATCTGTAATAATGAACTTCAAGAGGACCAATTCTCTTGCTATCTAGTTATCAGAAAGGAAATGACACTTTATGTCCCATTTATTAAATTATTATAATATATTCAGCAACAGCTGCTTAACAGATTTCTCGCAAGCATTGCTTTAGCATTACTGCCCTGTGCCGTCAAAGAAACTATCAGTCTGCTTTTCAAGAAGCCTGAGTGATTCACATTCATCTCAGTTTCTTTAACAGATTCATTCAGAGCTCATTACTTTTATTACTTCATTCTTAGTTAAGAAGGTCTGTGCTACTGAAACATGGAAAGTTATTGCTGGAAGTTTGAATCTACAGATGAACCATCTCACTGCTGGAAAACATTAAATTCTGAGTAATTAACTGTCTCCACTTTTGCTACTGAGAATACATTTCTTTGAGGTTAAACCACCGATTAACAACAAAAACAACAATAAAGGAAGTACCACATGAGGAAAGCATCCAAAGCATCATGAAAATGTACTAGAGAAGGCCTTCAAAACGTACTTAACTCACCACTCAAAACGCTAATAAAAATCTACAGTCAATTTTAATATATAATCATTTACTTCATATATATATATATATATATATATATATATATATATATATATGCACACACACCTATGTATCTCTCTCCCCCAAAATTATTTATAGTCCTGGTTCAGAACCTGCACATCAGCTACTGTACACAACTAAACACGCTTAAAACACACAAACACATAAAATAATTCAGAAGATGTACCTTTGAGTAAGCAATGGCAAGGTTTTTATTATTTATAAACAATAAAAGTTTTATTAAAAACTTGACGGTATCAATTTATGAAACGGATTCGGACAACAATGATTAATTTTTTAGAGAGCTCCCAATAAGCCAAGCAAATTACATTTTGGAGGCTTACCAGAACAGTTTCTACAAAAGATTTCTGTCCCTGTAGAATAACTCATTCATAACTGTCATTATCATCCAACAAGTACAAAATAGTCAGTCTCTTGACCGTTCTCCTCTTAAGTCTCCACGGTTTTCCTGAAAATTCAACATTGTAATCCGTTTACTTGAAACGGATTTTCTGTTTAAGGTCTGTCCAAAACCTTGTGAAAATAAGATGGGGAAATAAATGGTATCTAAGCTCTCTAATAAAATCATAGTTCCATTTGTCCTCATGATAGCCCGTAGAAGCCTTATATTAAAATTTAACCTCTCACGTTTACAGTAAGGTTTACCAAAGTAAACAGACACTGTCTTTATGTGCTAACTGCAAACTACTCCACTCTGTTTGTAAAATTAATGAGACAAAAGCTCAGCGGCTCTTCTCTCTTCCTTAGCCTTGACAGAAAGCAATTTTCTTCATGTTTCTGGATCTGATAAACATCTAATAATGAAAAGACTCATTTGTTCTGAGCTGCTTTTTAGTCGGACAGGAGAACACACAACCAGACCAATTACAACAGCAACAAAAAAGCCCGTGTTAAAATCTCCATATGATTGCAAAATTAATAAGCACATTCTCACAAAATGTAGAGTAGTAGTTCCCATGGCAACCATAAGTTTCACTGCACATGCATTAAAGTAGGGCTTTGCTTCACATAAGTAGCAAAAGCACAGGTAACTCACCAACAATTTGCATGTTATGTATTTATGGGGGTGTATACACATGCTCTATTGCATTAGTATGAATTTTACTAAGTACGAGTAACGCCACAATCGCTCTCTACTGCAAAAAAGTCACTATGGAAGATTGTTTATCATATTTTACAGTATTTCTCAACTATTTTGACATGCCTGTCATGACTCTGTGACCTTCAAGCCACAAACACTCTTTAAACATCCCCTGATAGCAGTTAAAAGGGTCAGAGTTAAGATTTCAGAGTAGCTGTTAATACTGCATGTCCTCTCCTCATTGCAAATACAACTCCCTGCTTCATGCCCCACTACTATTTTTTTTGTTGTTCATAAGCACCTTTCTGCTTTTCCCTGTCAACTTATTTCCCCTTTGGTAAAACAGTATTTCAATTAGTACTTCATCAAAAAGCCCAAGCCTCTCAAGCTTCTCACCATCAATCTGACAACCCAGACCTCACTCTTGGAATAACAACTCTTCATTTTTGCTATTCTACCCTCATTTTCTACTACTATTTTTCCACCCCTTCTCCATGCTGATGCTCCTCAACATCCTTCCCAGTCTGCTACAGAAAAAGAAGGAAATATTTATACTACTGTCTGAAGTATACTGGAAATGCTGGAAATAATTCCATCTAAAAAGCTTCAAAGCCAATCACAAAGTTACACCTGTGTCAGGTTCAACATCTAATGTTTAGGCCTGGACCAACTGACTCAAAATATTTTCCCACCCCTAACTTTGTCAACCTCTTAATTCATCCAAGAAAAAAAACAGTCTATAAAATTATCTAGATTAGGTATATGATACACTAGTATAATCTCAGAGCTCTCATCCCAGTTCTTTTTTTTTTTTTTTTTTTTTTTTTTTTTTAATAAATATGTATGCTCCAGGGAAACCTTGAGTTACAAACAGCATGAGCAGATTTTGATGAGTTGTAGTTTCAGTGCTTTTTCAAATAAAGTCTATACAAAAAGATGGACATTTACTAAACCAGACCTTAACTAACACTGAAGTCATACAGCCTCTTTCTAGGAATAAGTAGTGAAAATGAGAACACTATTCTTTAGGACATCTGGAAAGTCTCACCATGGGACTCATTTAGAGCATTAACAGCAACGATGTGTTAGAAACATCATTGTTTTAAGTCTGTTCCCTAATAAAAAGTATACACAACAAACAAAACCCCTCCATAGAGAATGACATACAGACCAAATCTGACTCACTAGATATTTTGAAGTGCTAAAAGACTCAAGCTCTTAGTTCGAATATGGAAATCATACTGGGATATACTCTGGAAATTTGACCCCAAAATATGATCTGCATCTGCATCTGATGTGAATAAAGTCATACTTTTGACAAATACCAACATGTGGCAGTTACTTGCCCAGTGGTCTGTTCATTTCCCATTTACCAGTTAAGGATCTTTCCTTACTGCAAAATCAGTTACATGCAGTATTTCTGAGCTGTCTTCAAAGCTATCTTTATATTTCCTGCTCTGTACAGACCTCCTCCACAGATTATCTTGCAACTATATGGAGAAGTGCTAGTGGTGCTACATCCAAGGTTATCCCAGCCAACCCTAGTAACCATTTTTCAGTTTTTATCTGTCTCTGAGACCCTTTTTAGAAAAAGGAAACAATGTGTGCGCATTCTCTTAAGCAACATGTAAGTCTTCCTGATGACTAGAAGGAGCTCTCTAAACACATTTAAAACTCCGAAGTACCCTTACTGATTCAGTTTGCATTCATAGCCACATGAAGACTTGAAAATGAGTTTTGGATGACCAGTAAATCCCAACTATTGCAGAACTTCAGTTTGGTTTTTCACTCAGAAACACATGTTCATCACATTTCTTATACCCTTTCCTGTATACAATCTCAACCTAGAATTTAGGAATAAAGTACTTCTGTCTTCTGAAGAATGGAAAAGGTGGCATCAAAAGAAAATAAGCAGCTGCAAAAACAGTGGAGCATTTTCTCCCACCAGGACAAAGCCAAATAAGTTGTTTCCCATGAGAAAAATCTCAAAGTTGTTCCACTGGACTGAAAATAAACAAGAGTACCACCACTTCAAATAGCATGCTGTAGGTCTTCACCCCTCTGCACATTTATTAATGAATTCTCAAAAAGCATTCAGACAAAGGTATCATAACCTTCTTAACGTGATTAGGAGGCAAGTGGGTGGTAAATTTCTGCCTTTCCAAATTATTTATTGCTAGAACTGTAGTCTTAGGCAACAGAAATTGAATAAATCTTTGAGGAGATGTTAGAAGACAGATTTATATAAAAAAGCATAATGCAAGTCATCACTTGTAACATCTGTGCTCTTATGAAATTGAAAATGACAGTTCATAAACAATAGTATATCATAAAGCTTGCAGTAAAAAAAAAAAAGGAGGAACGGAAATGGGAATATAATCCTTGAGAAAAATAAAGAAATAAACAGAGCACCTGTTTTCCATTTACTGTTAGACAGGGTTTTAGACAGGGCAGATAAGTGCTCATGTACATATAATGCATTTGTGTTCATAATTACTCTATTTCTAACATACCAGAGTATGCATAAGACTTTCAGAATATTGAGATATTTCTGAAATGAATGTACTGTGCAAAAGCACACTCAGATACAAGTTTTCTCCTCCCCATTCCATTTACTTTTTTTTTTTTTGTACGTTTCTTTCTCCCGATTTTTTTATTTTTATTTTTTAATCATATTCTGGCCACCATTTTTTCCCTTCTGTACATGTTATTTATCTTTTCTCCATTAACCTGGCAAAAACATTTAGAAAATAAATAACGATACAAGATGTTCCTGTAGTGAATGTCATAGGAGGATTACAAAGCTGTTCATTAAATTTAATTAAACTTAACAACGTTCTTCTGCCTGCTGCAAAGGATTACAGTAATGAGTTTGAAGATGGAAAAAATGAGACTCAGAGAAGGTAGGGTCTGTCCATAGCTTCTGAAAGAGATTTAAATGAAACCTTTTGATATGTTGATTTGAACTGCTGATGCCCCAGACTTTCAATTTTTTGCAAATTCATTTCTTGCTTCATACACTGTGATGAGCACCATACATTCTTGAAATGCAATGTGCAGAAGGAAGCTAGGCAAAACCAGACTACAAGCCAAAGGCACACAATGCTGAAACTAAATTTGAGTTATGGGGTCCCAATTCACTGACAACAACTGACAGAGGTATACATCAAAGGCAATGTTCTCTGATTAGTAGAGTTGTAAGAACATCATACCCTGAGGGCTGCCAGTCAGACTTTGTAGGGGTGGAGTACATGAGCCAGATCTCAATATAGAAACTTCTGCTACCTAATTCACACTTAGTCATACCTGCATAGTCACAATGACTTGAACAACAGCTTGGCTGGCACATAATGGTCTAGAAAGTTGAGAACCTATCATTACGGATTAAATTAGAAGCAGAAATCAGATGTTTGATAGGGTTCAGATAAATTTAATCCAAGAATTTCATCTGGGATTTTCTCCATATTCCATTTGTGTTTATTTCTATTCAGCTAAAAAAAATCCCTTAAAAACTTTGAGCTGTGGCAACCTAATATGCACATTTTGAATTAACAAAGCGGTAAGATTTCAAACAAGAAAGTGAAGAGCAATTGACGCTATGAAAAATGCTGCTGAAAAGTTAAGGAAATCATAAGCTGTATCATAAAACTTCAGACAGTAATATGTTTAAGACTCAGTGAAAATAGATTCATAAATCACATCACCTAGAACTTATTAAGTAAGAGACAATCTATACTGTATACATAATCAGTACTGACACTTCATCAGAAGACACACGACAATGGGACGCTATCCAAACAAGGAGTACAATCAAAGACTTTTTTCCTGGTGAAATCAGCTGACAAAAATAATAATAATAATGCTTTTTCATAAATTTCAAAGGAAAAAAAAAAAGCTTTCTTTGGAAGAAATGATTATTTACCTTTTCAAATACGGTAATATTCTTCTGTAAAATTAGTAATAATTTGTGACTTATCTGGAAATGCAAAGGATTCAAGTAAGAACAATGACTGAACCCATGGCTGATTCCAAAAATCAAAACTGAGATGTCTTCTTTCTTCTACCTTTGTATTCTGTTGCCACATCTTATAGCATCTTGATTAATTTAATTCATAAATGAAGGAAATAACCATCTCTATAAAACTGAGTCATAACTTCTAAGGGCAGAATGTTTGACTTTCAAGGAAAACTGTAAAGGAGCTTTGCTTTTTCTGTATAATTAACCCATTGATTTTCTAGGAAATATCATTCATCTAGTTCCAACCTGTCCATGTCTTCTTAGCCAGAACTGTAATTTAAAAAAACAGTTCCCTCAGGAACTAGTGAAATTAAATGCAACATGGGATCTCACAACAGAGGACATTTTCCGACGTTAGTAGATATCAAAGAGAGGTTAAATCTTTTTTATGCTTTGAACATTATTTGTCAAATTAATTCCTGAGGTAGCTGTATGGAAGACAAGGCAATTTGCCTAAAAGGGCAGATTTACACAAGATATGGGACTGTTTCAGTGTTTATGATTTCCTGAATTGCAAAGCATATTGCTGACATAATTCAGATTTAAAATTCAGTGTCCTGGACAAACTTTTAAAACTTGTTTGTTGATCTGGAAGAAGAAAAGAGCATTTATTTATGCAGAGCACCACTAAATACATCACTGCTTTAGCTTCTAACAATTCTGTCATATATTTAAATGTAAAAATGCATACTGTGAAATACATCTGCTTAGTCTATACAGTGATGTTTAAAATTTCTTAGCAGAAGTGTGGATAGACAGAACTACAAAAAGCATTAACACTATTAAAATTAAGGAAAGTTACCTGGTGCAATCATCGCAAAAATATGACTGAACTAACATCTTAAGCATTCATTCAACTTGAAAGTACCTCAAGTGAATGACACCAGCCCATACTGACAGTTTATGTAGCTCATGTTCAGCATTGACTCTGCCTATTTTATAAGGTCCATGCTTTTTGAAATCCAATTGATATTTCATTCCAAGGCCTTCTCCCTGCAAATTGGGATTTTGATGCTGAATATTAATGCATTCAGTCGCACTCAAACTTTGCAGTCAAGGGCAGAAAGCCTCAATAATCTCTTCTAATAAGCTGTGATGTTCGCTAAGACATAAGAAAATATAAGAAATAAGAAAAAATAACTGCCTACAATCCACCTCCCTTACATTTCTAGTCTATCTGCTATAGGTTTGTCTGAAATGGGGCAGAAAAAGTGAACTTCATGTTCCACAATATAATGCACTTATGATGTATGCGAGAGCTTTGTAATTTTTTCAGCATTAGAATCATAGAATGGCTTGGGTTGGAAGGGACCTAAAAGATCATCTAATTCCAACTCCCCTGCCATGGGCAGGGACATCTTCCACTAGACCAAGTCGCCCAAAGCCCCATCCAACCTGGCCACAAACACTTCCAGGGATGGGGCATCCACAGCTCCTCTGGACAACCTGTTTCTGTGCCTCACCAACCTCACAGTAAAGAATTTCTTGCTAATAGCTCATCTAAATCTACCCTCTTTTAGTTTGAAGTCATTCCACTGTGTCATATTCCTCCCTGATAAAGAGTCCCTCCCCAGCTTTCCTGTAGGCCCCCTTTACGTATTGCAAGGCCACTATGAGGTCTCCCCAGAGCCTTCTCTTCTCCAGGCCAAACATCCCCAGCTCTCTCAGACTTTTTTCATAGGAGAGGTGCTCCAGCCCTCTGGTCATCTTTGTGGCCCTCCTCTGGACTTGCTCTAATAGGTCCACATCTTTCTTGTGCCAGAGTCCCCAAACTCCCAAACCTGGATGCAGTACTCAAGTTGGGGCCTCTATTCCTTTCTTAGTACAGACTAATTATTTATTTATTTATTTATTAAGTCTGCTGAGTGCTGAGAAGATATTTTCCCTGGACTAGTGGCAGAGATGTTCAACTTTGGGGGAGTGCAAGAGGCTCTTCAGTAGCTACCTTTGAATTAGAGCTTCTTAACGCAACAGAGTTCCTGCTTTGTTATTATGGAGCTGTTTAAAGTAAATCAATAACACAAATTAATTTCCAGACATTATGGCTCTTTCCCCAATTTTCTGTTGGTTTACAGGTAAAGGTTTCAAGGTAAAGGCTGAAGCAAAAAGACCATTTTGAGAAGCTTTTCCAGACATAGAATTATCACAGTATTTTTGAGAGCTGTTTAAAATTTCTTTTTCAGCTCTCAAAAGTTGCATAAATATGTAGCCATTCAGTTATGAAGAGATAAAAATGTTCCAAATAAATATCATTCCAACAGCTTTCAATGTAAATTCAGCATAGTATGTAACATATCTCACTTCAAATGCACCCTGTATTATGGCTCACTAATGCCTCTCCCTAAAGTGCATTTTTAGTAATACGGTATGCACTGCAATTAGCTGCCAGAGTTCATACTTCTGTCTGTTTTCTGGTGCTCTGCCTTCCCATGCATGTGATTCCTTCTCACCGTTGGTATAAGCTGCTTGCTCACCTGGAGACTGAAAATATTTCATGCCACACCCTTTCTGGTTTGCTTCAAGATTTCTCAGAGTGCATTTCTGTATTGTCATTGGAGAATACATCACATTTATGCCAAATATGAACCACATGCATATTACACAGCATTAGACAGGAAATATGCTACAGAGCAGATGTTTCTGGCTGGTGCTTTGGCTTTCACCATCAAAATTTCACTCAGAGCAACCCAGAGTAAGCACACAATAATATGGTCTTATTTTACATTCATTCTGCTTCACACATCCGAGAGTAAGAATGTACATAGATCTGCTGTAACAGCTACCCAGGCTGGACTCCAAAGAAGGAGCTTTTTGTTACCTTTTTTTTTTTTTTTGTCCCATAGTTCAGGACATTTCAGTATTACAAGGTATAGTAATTCTCAGCCATGCTTTTACTTAGTAAATAGTGCAAAAACATGATTTTGAGGCTTTTGAAGCAACTAGGAAGTATGAAGAAGGAATATGGCAAAAGGATACAATACCAACTAAGCATCTGTATTTGTATTAATGCGTCGAGAACTGTATTTTCAGAACATCTTCAGGAGAACAGGAAAGATCACTTTCTGTTCTGATAATGGTGTGCCAGCAAGCCAAGCCTGAGAACCACAGTGACAAAATAATCAGTTTATTTGTCTCAGCTTTTTGATTGATGCTCCTTCCCAATGAATTCTGTCAAACTGGTGTCAATGGTCTAAGCCAAACGCATCTAAGTTTCAGATGTAGTGTCATTGGTGAATACTAAAAACATGCAGAAGTGGGGAGAAGACAGGGTAGTCACATGAACAGTAGAAAAGGTAACTATCTTCCTGTTAGCTGCAGAAGACATCATTTACATGTAGATATTATGCTTATAGAGGCTTTTACAAGTCTAAAGAAGTAAAACTGGTAACATACTTCATTCTTTAAGATGAGTTAGAAGTGTTTTCAGGTACTACATCTACTCTAAAACCTTTCTGCCAAACAAGAAAAACAACCAAGTGACACTACAGGCAGTTTTTTATGATATAGAGTGAACTGTAAATACAAAAAACACCTGAACAGAATCTATCTGGATTTACACTGGCTTTACTAAGATAAGAACTTATCTGGAGGTATCTAATTTAGGACAACTCCTTGTTTTAGAAGAAAGGGTTTAAACGTGGTATAAGCTGCCTGAGTAAGTGACACTTCAGGGGGCAGCAGGCAAGGGGAAATCAAAGAACATTAGTTACATTAGAGGATTTTTAAAGAATCTTACTCTAGCTGTAATTTTATTTCAGACTGATACAAAGAAAATAATGAAAGCCTTTCAGAACTAAGCAATTGGTGTCAGGTTCTAACTGGCTGAGATACATTAATCTAGTATCTGTCAATTGAAGAGTACACAACAGCTTAACCTAGCGTCAGTAGTAGCCAAAGCAGGTGTCCTTCTCTTTGTCAGCAACAATGGCTGCAAAGAAATAAACGCAAAGAACACTGATATTCTGTGATTCTAGAACATTGATATGTGTTCTTCAAACACATTTATTTTCTCTTACTTATGACTGTAGTAGCACTCCCTAAAGTATATACCCTAAGCAGAACAGTATCTGGAGGAGGAAAAGGCAGTGAGGAGTTAAGTTGCCAGGGGACAACACAGAAGAAACATTCTGGTCCCAGAGGCATTAATGAAAAAAATCTTGTCTGCCTCTAATAGGATCAATTAATTCCATCCTAGTAATATTTTAAGAATGAAAGAGCTACCATTTTCTCCCTTCCTAGCAGCTATCTGTTATATATACATGTATATTTCTCATTTCAGTGATTTTCAATTACAACACTTAGCTCTTTGTCTTCTGAATCATTTCTTCTTCCAAGATCCAATAAACAGTACATAGCTTGCAGATAAATATTTTCCTGTAATATGATTTGCTAAAAGGGTCTTTTCAGAAGAGCTTTTTCATTCTTGTTGTACAAGGAAGAACATCTTGACTCAAAAATGCCTGTTTTTCAGTGTGCTGTTGCACTGGCCACTATGTGAAATAAATCTAAAATCGAAGAAATTAGAAAGCTCCCAACAAAATGAATATTAAGAAATATAATTGAACATTTGGATATTCTATAAGAAGGCACATCCTAATGTCAGATTTACATAGTTTGTCTGAAAATAAAGGTAAGTAAAAGTCATCTTTTATCTGATCTTTTTACTGACCTTCAAGCAGTGATGTAGAAACAGTAAAACTTCATGGCACTATTTAAACAAAGGTGAGCTGAATGCATAAGACGTTATGATAATCAGTTTCTACAGAAATATTCCATGTTAGGCTTCCTAGCAACATTTACTTATTTTTTTCCCCACCTTTGCAGAACACTTAGATTTTTGGAATGAGTTCTCTGATTGCTGAATATCCTTAAGAGGACCTTATTTCTTGCTTGATTCCTTACACTCTTCAGGAACTGACACTAAGAATTACTCTTGAAGAAACTTGGTGATTAAGTTTGGTTTGGACTATTTACAAGAGACATCAGTAAGCTTTGCTGTCTGAAGATCATGGAATGGAGTATTTTGTTACTGAACACATATACTAAAAGGTTGAACAATATAAACCTGGGAAAGCAAGCTAATCTGACTGCAAAACCTCTCTAACTATCAGCATTCTGTACCAGTCTGAAAGATACAAATGCTAGTCTGTAGGATGTATGGCCATACATTTGTGTGCTTGAATTTTATCTGTTCACGAGACAAGTAAATCTCCCTAACAGATTCTCTAGCAAGGACAGACTGAAGTTACGGAAGACAAATGCGTCTGCTGAACGGAATACAGTTTTTCTAGTGCAAACTTCATTTTATTTATATGTCTATAAAACCTGTCCTACAGGGAAATCCACCCAGCATCATACTATTACTCTCTTCTTGAAAAAGAACTGTCATAAACACACATGGATAAAAGAAGGATCATTTTACTAATCAAATGGTCAATAATCTGACAGCACTAAATGAGGTCATCTGTCGGATATTAATTTGGGTGTGGAGAACACTAAGAGACTGAAGAGACCAAATTGGGTGCTAAATGGGTGCATCAAATACATATTTTTGTTACACATTTCTTGCTACATCAAATCTTTCATCTCACAAGTAATATATATATTAAAAAAAAAAAAAAAAAAAAAGCATATTATTTTTGTCCTTACAGAAAAGCAGCAGAAATGTATAGCAGAACAGGAACGTGAATCTCATCCTTCTTAGCTTTATCACGCTTTTGCTAGTAAAACATCTGCTAAGCCTGCAGCATTAAATACGTCCATTGATAATGCTTTGTTGAGCTCCTTACGTTAATAATCTTATTGTTTATAAATTGTCTAAAACGATGTAATCTATTAACTGATCACCAGTACGCCCTTAAATTTGGAAACAGTATTTCTTCCTGGTCCTATGTTCACACTGGAGGTTCTCCACTCATAATGGTAATAATAGTTAATGGTCTCTTGGGCTGATTTGTATTCTTACTTGATGTGTGACATGGATCCCCTAATCACCTGGGATGGCACCAGTACAGAGTGGCACTTGGGCCATGTCCTCAGGTTTTCTGTACAACGCAATGGGTGTGTGATAGCAACAGGGGCAGAAAAGGAGGGCTTGTGCACATTGCTGAACCAAAACATTGTGGGATGCACATTAAGACTCAGATTGGTGTGAAATAATACAAAAAATGCTATGGAATATATATTATTAAGGCCTACCAACTTGTTTCTTCCAATCAAGTATCCCAGTTTGAAACAAGCACTTGCTTAACGGTGACAAAAATGTTACCTACCAATTTGTAAGTACTTGTGAACATGGTACAGATACTCAAGGCTAGACCACTAAGATCATGGCGAAAAAAATAGAAACAGGTAAATGAAGTAACTTGGATATTGTGTTATAGCTACATTTTGTGGATACTGTAAGATATACAACACATTAATATAGCTATATTCTTTCTTTAGCTAAACAGTAACCTTTTGCTTAGCAAAACTGTCAGACATTTGGAATAGAAGACAACAGCGTATCCTTCTTCACTTTCTGAAATCTTAGGAGATAAACAACAAGGTGAAAACAGCCACGCTAACTCATTTGATCAATGCTATAAACTGCTTTGCTAGTTTTTTTAATATAAACTTACTTCCAGGGCTAAAAGATCTGTACACTTTAAGTACAGAGGTTGGCTAGTGCTAAATTAAACAATATATATACATTTAGTGATCAACTGATAGAAATGATGTTAAAAAGGAAAAAAACATTATTCCTGGCTTTAAAATAAAACCAAAAATGAGTGAAGAAAATGCATTAATGCTACTGTTTTCAAGTAACTTAAAGCAAAAGTTGAAAATGCACAACGTGACATGATTGCAAATAGGAGATAGATGGATCTAAAATGAGAATATCATATACGATAAATTATATTTTACCTAAAATTTAAAAGGTTTCAGCTTCAGAATTCTTTTTTTTCCCTTATCGAATTTTCCCAAGAAAATAGTAACTTTAAAAAAATAAAATTATAACTACAGTAGGAAAACTCAGTATTTTTCTGTTGTATTTGTGATTTTAATAAACTAACAGAAAACATTTTTCCCAAGAGATTTCTGATAATTTTTCCAAGTCTCAGAAACTTTGGATAAAATTTGGGATTAAAAAAATGTTATTAAGCCCCAAAGCCATAGCTGTTATACATATAAAAATTGCCTTTTTAAAAGAGAAGAGGATTAGAGACTGAAGTTTAACGTTATACTGTCCAAAGTTAATTAAGAATAAACCCACAAGAATTGTACTCATATACCATTTTTCTCCTGGAAATGGCTAAGCTGAGTGTGCAATACAAATGCCTTTTGCACTCTGGCATTCAGGACAGTGGCATCATGTCAAAGGCAACCTTTAAGGAGGAGTTGAGAGAGAGAGCAACACATTATAACAAGACTTAAAAAACAGATGCACAAGAGTTATGTATTTAAATCTAAGCCATTCACAGATACCTCATTATAGTTAATGGAAGGAAACAGGAATCTCCAAAGGGTAAGTAGGATGATCTATCTTACTAAAAAAAAAAAAAAAACACTCTGGAAATTGTCTGATTCTCATTTATTTTGGAAGAGTTTAGATGACGTAAAGGCGAGTCTGTAAAAATCACCAGCCTCTGGAACGTATATGCCTCAGGTAAAATTGAACTCCATGGAGAGCCAGAACTGTATTTATGGGCCCTTGTAACCGTGAAGTGATGGGAAGTTTGTGCTGTTTTGTAATTATTATGAGAAAAGAATTTCCTTTCGGGGGGTGGGGAGGAGGAAAGAGTGGAAAAATATCCATCAAGAAATGAAGCTGGCAGATCAAAAATAGAAATTGAAAGCATACAAACTGTGTTGACATTTTTAATTTGATCTGGTGCTCAGTATAGGCTGCTTTTGAAGGGGTTCTGTAATTTACCATTTAAAAGGATAGAGAATGAGTAAAATGAGAAGCATAGAGTCTTTAATATGTTTTCCTTCCCAGCTTTTAAGATGTTCCAGCCCTTACAGACATTTGGAAGTACTCTGCTGAAAATGAAAATAGTAAACAACGCTGATTTCTAGCAAGTTAGAAGTATTAAGAAAGAAGTGAAAAAGCAGCTCAAAATGCACAGAGAATATAGAAAAAATAAATCTGAAAGGGTCATTGTGGTCAAGACTTTAGGTTATAAACTAATCTTTGAAGATTAAAGTGCATCCTGAAGAATATGAACAGATTACCATTATCTACTTTAGATATTTGCTTCGTATTGCTGCTCCTTGCAGCATTATTTAATCTTTTTCAGCAGTGTATCTTCATGCTTTCACTGGATTTAGTGATAGTTACTCTACATTATGCATAACTTACATGGGAAAAATCCACAACTGAAATGGTCATTGCTACCACTTCAATGGGATGCCGCCAGCAATAAAGGTGGTTTCATTTTCATGTTTGTCTTTCTTCTCAGTTTGACTTACCACATTCTAATCAAACAATCGTGCAACCCTCTGGCTGCCAAAAAGGGAAGAAGAGCCCTATTTTCATTGACCATATTATGCTCAGTTAAAGACAGCACAGTACAGAAGTTTCTTAAGGTGAACTTTTGATAGAAGCTGACAGAGGGCACTTTCTGTTTAGATTGTGAAGCGATGCTACTTTAGCAGTGACCTTGTAAATCCACTTTGCTAGAGAACGTATGCCTGGAAAGGGAATATGCTTGACTAGTTTTTCTTATTTGATTTCTATCATGTTTCTTTTAAATTCGAGTAAGCCGTGTGCTGCAGAACACATTATTCTCATTTTACTACTACTCACATTTTCCCCTAAGATCATCATTTTCAGCAACACCAGGCTCCTCCCTTTTTCTTCAAAGCCACGGTAGCTGTATACTCTGTAGGAAAGCAATGAGCATGATTCCTCAGCATCACTGCAGCTAATGCCCTGGCTGCTGCGAGGTGCCAGGTAAATCACATGCGCTCCTCTGGCCTCAAATTTGCCACCCACGCTGTGGTGATAATTCTTCGTGCCTGCTTTGGGTAGTGCCACAGAGATTAAGGAGGTTTTATTGGGAACAGCCTTTTGGTTCCTAGGGCAAAATTAGTTCTGCTTCTCACATTGACATTTTGGATGATTATGGGGCTTTATTGTACTACTGTGAGGTACTATTAAGAAATGCTTTAATATGTTTCTTACGTGAGGTGTACCAAATTTGCCGTCATTTCAGCAGCAAGAAGCAAGTAACAGTTTCTGCCACAGCCATCCCCCAGCTTCAAAGAGCTGTTTGGCTAGTGGCAGTCAATGGGAAAGGAGAACAGACAATATTCTCAAGTACGTTTTAAACAGCTGCCTTTTTTGATACTTCCCTGATGGAATGGAGCATGTGATTTCTAGGACACACACGTGGCCCAACCAACTACATAGCTAAGTTATTTCTAAAGTCAGTTTTTCCTTAAATTGATATTTCTATGTTTTTCAATTACATGTAACAATGGCTACATTTTTTATGAAGAACCTTAAGCATGATTTTATTTTTCCTGAACATAGAAATATTTTTAAATGTCTCTGCCAAAGAATAATGGTACCACAAATAAGCGTAGGATTATTGGTTATAGGAAAAACAAACAAACAAACAAAAAAAAAACCACCAGAAAAAGTACAATATATATGTTTTGTTTCCTAAGCAAGGAGAGATAAATATAGGCCAAAGTGAGAAAAGATTTGCAGGCTTATCTTCAAAATATATATACATGTATATACATACACACATATATATATACACATTTATTTTTTTATTGTTTAAGTAAAATTCAGGTGGACACTGCTGATTGGTAACATTAATTCAGAGCCTACAGGAGCCAAATGGCTCCTATCCAGAATGAAACTAAACATTACTTCTTGGCAAAACAGTAACAATGCAGTCCAAAAAAAAAAATCATCCTAATGTATTCTCAAAATGCTATGTCAGATTAAAATAGTATCTGTTTCTGGTATAATTTTGATGAGACAGGAGTCTAGTGTCTCCATCACAGTACAGAACAGCAGTAAGATTTATTGGCGAAGTTTTCACTTTATTTACTGCAAAATTGTCATCTTGCTCTTTTCTAGAGATAGTATAACAGTTTCCACATGATGAAAGACAGACAACCTTTGCCTGATAATTCATTGTATTTGGGTTTGGTTGCTTTTTCTTGGAGGAATGGATAGTCTTTCCCCCCCCTGCAAAACAGTCGAAATAGTTGTCAATGTGGAAACAAAACTGGAAATGCCAAAATGTCCTTTTGAATTGGATTATGTAGTTCCAGATATAATACAGGAAAGTTATTAAACATCCCATAATTCACAGTTGTATTAACCAAATTTAAATTGCTTACATTATTTAGCAGAAACCTACTCTAGCTTACATGACAATCCTTCAAGCTACAGTATGACTTCAGAAAACACTAAGAAAAAAGAGCTTCAAGGTATGTACTGTGTGGAGTAATTAATTATGTTATATATAATTTCACTCTCTTTGCATGACTGGGTCTATAAAGCTTGGCTAAAGCACTTACAGATATATTTCTTGAGTTACTTCTTAGCTGCCAAATGGACCTCCTACCACTCTATTACTAAGATTTAGTACAGCTAATAAATAAGATCATAAGCTCCTTGAAACAAGACTCACCTTATTATTTGTGTAACACCTAAGCACAGTGCAGTAAGAAAACACAATTATTATCTGCTCATCAGGGTCTGTTCTGATGAGCCAGTCAGAACTGCAGTCTTGTGCAGTGTTTTATTTTCAAAGCATTTGAAAGGCCTAATACATACAAAGAAATAGAGCTCTAGTTGTTTGATAGTGGATAATGTGAGGTTCTGTTCTGCTGGGAAGAAGAAGAAAAAAAAAAGAATAATGTGAAAATTTCTGGTTAGACAACTGGTCTGAGACTAGGGAGTGGAACAGAGCAATGATGAACAGTTGTGCCGAATTGCTGACTTCAGCTGTAAGTTGTTGCAGAATTTCTAACTGCAACTGTGCCTTCTAACATTTATAAATACCCAGGATTATCATCAGAATTAAACGTTACTACTGAGCAGTTTAATATGCCTATTCTGCTTGACAGTTATTTCAATACATGTAAGAAATATTTGTGAATTAAAATATTTTTAAATCTAGGCAGTGAGGTGGCTTTTGTAAAATGAAAATCTTACACACAGCCATAACATTATTAGATGCTGTAGAGCACCTTTCCTTTAGAATCTCAAAACATATTAAAAATAACGATAAGCTTTGAAATGTCATCATCCATCATTCTTTTCAGTAGCTTTTGGCAGTGGGGCAACATCCACTCAGAAACTGAAAGTCAGCATTGCTTTATAATGATGGTAGCTATATATAGAATATGTCTGAAAATAGTGCATCACCATAAGGAATCCACCAACAGAGAGGCACACATGCAGATATACACAGCATGGGATGCAAGCAAAGCCACGTCCTGGCATTCCTCTATCCAGTTTTCATCAGCTTGGAGAATCCAGGGTAACATAAGGACAATGTGACACATCAACAGCTAACATGAACATTATATTACTAACATATTAAGAACCTATGCAGGCAAAATGTACACAGCAGTGAAATGTCACCCTGCCTCTTCTCTTGAATAAAGAACTTGAACTCTGCCAGATTCCTGAGAAATCTGCGTGAAAAAAAAAAAAAAAAAAAAAAAAAAAAGGAAAGTGACCCCCAGCAACACAGCACTTGATAAAAACTGGGTGAAAACAAACCGAATAGGGGCTTCTTGTGTTTTGATCACTCCACAAAGAAAAGATAACAGAGAGAAGTGTTCACGCTGCATTACATACTGCATTCAATAGGCAAAAGAAAGCTTCCTCTGTGTAGGTATTTCTAAATGAGTTTTCAAGCAACCTCAAGCTGTTTTTAAATTGGAAGCACTAGAAAGTATCCGTATAGTCAGACTTTCAGATCTGCTTACTTCAAATCTTCTGAAGATGAGTGCTCCAAAACTGTGTCACAAAACCGAGCTACTCTTACAACCTTACCTCCAAAACTTCTGATGTAAACACTAGAAGGTAGTGAAGAAACACTGGCTACAACACCACACCACCTGCCTTCAAAACTATTCTCTTACACCAACAGAATGACATCACAGTCCCCCTCTCCTCAAAGACCTTGAACATTATTAATGGTTCCTTGGGCTACAAACAATTTACAATGGTTAATAGTTAAACAGACATAATGCATATACCCACAGAACTGCCATTAGATACTGAAGTTGCCAGATAGGATGCTATTTTCAAGTGAGATCATACAGCTTGGGTATTTAGGTGACAGCTGAACAAACAGAAGATGAAGACAATGTGCCAGTGTTCAAAGCAGCAAGACAAATAGGACACATTTTTACCTTTTAACAATAAAAACGTTATAGGGACTTCGGTTAATATCTATGTGTACAATTTACAAGAGTGTGTAACTAGTAGACCACAGGGTTCTTTCTGATACAGAGGGAGAAGGGACATTAATCAGCCATGGGCAGACGTTAATGGCAGCTGGAGATTGTATGCAACTGAAAGTCAGGACTTTAATTTTCAAAGTAATGCCATTTGATTTTGAAAAACTTAATCAGGTTTCCAAACACAGTGATGTTGTTTAATTTTCCAACTCCATTTTTCACTCCCCTTCTTCCCCCTCTCTCATCATCAATTCTATTTTCCTCCTGTATGGAAGAGACTACTTTGAAGCTGCATGTGCACCTGGACTGCAAGGAGCCCACCCAGAGCTCCTGCTGCGAGGAGATTTGAACAAAGAATCAGCAAAGAGTCAGTTTAATTCCTGAATGCAAAATTCTATTTAAACTGACAAGTTTAAGGCCTTGATTCTGTAAAAGAATTAATGCATATGCCTAACTTGACACACATGGATAGTCCCTTTGTTTGAGTTTATTGTAAGACTAAGAACAATTTTCAATAGCTTAGGTGTTTAAATTCCATTTTCAAGTTTGTCTTACACATCTCTAAGTCTTCATGGTTTTGAAAATGGAACTTAGCCTTGGTTGTCATTTCAGTGCTTAATTTTTTATACCAACTGAATATATATTGTATAGTGCCTTCTACTCATTTTTCTTATCTACCAGTGTAAAGGAGTGAATTCTTAATATAGCACCTATTTGGAGAGGAATTGCCTGGTGCAATAAATAACACCTAAAATCAATGACAGTTGTATATTGCTTAAAAATTAGTTCAATTTTTTTGTCATGTCTGTTCATCATTTTCAGGCTTTGAACATTAGGTGAGGAAAATCCTGGGGGTTTTCAGTTCTGATGGACAAGGCTGTATGCTCAGGTTCATGATTAACATAACAATTAAATTAAAGATGCTCTATAAGTTCCAGAAATCAATATTGAAGAAGTAGGTGAGTTAAATTAGGTAGAGGAGAAATAGAAATGCATATGTGCTTGGAAAATCTCAAGCTATCATCAAAGATATTGGATGTTACAGGCACGTCTGTGTCCAGGAAAGAAAAGAAGCTTAACAATTATATGTATTTGAATGTATTTTTGGTTCTCTAGGGCACTTTAACTGTGGATAATAAGTTTATAGATGAACTACATAACATAATGCAAACATCTAGGAGCATCCATAATGGATTTGACCAAAAGACCACCTGCTCAATGTGCTGACAGTGATGAATAGAGAGAGATATAATATACTAGAAAACTGATATTTCTCTTTCAGCAAATCTTTTAGCTTCTGGAAATCAAAGATTTAGAGATCTCAAAAGCAAACATCATGAGAGACATCTTGTACACTTAAAAAGTTAAAAAAAAAAATAAATCACATAGTAGGCAATGGGAAAATGCCTGATTCGGCAGCATTTGAGTATTTTTTATCCCCATGACTTCCTGTTCCTTATATTTTGAAACATATCAGATTTCAACTGCACACTGGCTCTAAGATATATACTAGTACTTGCCAAAACTTCAATCAACTTATGACATGTACAATTGATTTCTTTTGCAAAAATAACGCTATAGAAAATGGCTAACACAGAGTTCACTGCATGTCTGAACCTTATCAAGTTCTTACATAATCAGCTGACAAAACAAGTAGGATTTTCTCTTTTGCTGAGCACAGTGCTTGGCCTAAGCCTCCCAAAAAGTGACTGAGGTGAAAATTATGATAATGGCACTAATTTATCAAGAGGGAGGTACTGCTTCACCATGCCTAAGGGCCCTCTGACAGGTGTAAGAAGAGCAGAGGAAGATTCCTGCACTACCCACCATCTCAGCTGCCATCAGTGACAGTCAGGTGAACCCGCAGAGACATAGTATAAAATTCTTCCCCACTTTTTATTTTTTGACATTATTTAAGTGTTTTCTCATTCTTTCTTAAGCCAAGTATTGATATTTTTAGTATTGATGTCCAATCACCCTTGTCTGTGAGGGACAAAAACCAGCAACTAAGATGCTCACTGACACAATCCATTATTCTAGTGATTTTGTGATGTAAATGTTTGGGTAAACAACTGCCACTGTTAGACTTCTTCCATGTACTTGATCATTTACAGTGAATTCTATGTGAAAATTGGAATTACAGAAATTATGGAAAGTGAACTACCAGGATTCCATAGAATTAAATGATTCAGAAACTTGATAAACCTGAAATATCCAACCAACTGTGCAGTTTGGTACTCCTCATTCCAGAAGAAAAAATTTCAAAAAGCTTACACCATGAAGAGATGTTATCGTTTTGCTACACAGATCACCAATGATAACCTACTTCTCACATTCTAACATAAAAAGAACTAAATTCAGTTCAAAATGAGTTACTGGAAACAGTAATGCTGCCATAATGAGTTAATCTTTCCTTTCAATAGGAATTCTTTTCAAGTTCCAGTTGTCATTCCACTGCATTACAAAGGTCAAACCACCTTCAATGCGACAGCAAACTATAACTAGAAAATGACAATAGGAAGGCTAAAATGTACCAGGCATTTGCCATGTCAACATGTCCCCAGTGAAAATCTCTTCCACTTCACGAACTGGACAAGCTATATGCTTCATTAAATCACAGACAGCATACTCATTAAAGATCAATGGCATCTTCCAAATACATTTTGTTTTTCTTTAGTCCTAACATATGGTCATAATAATGCATCTAACAGTAAGCTTGGGCACTGATATTTAATGAAAAATAATGTTCAGACTGGCCCATGTAATTTGCTTTTATGTTTCTGACCTTGTTCTGAAATGAATCCCCATAGTTCCAAAACATTCTCATTCCAGGTTCTCAGTTCTCTTGCCAAGAAAGGCAGATGTCATGTTTGTAAGTTACAATGTCTCTGTTTAAATCATACCCCTTCACGGTATTAGCTGGTATTAGTCTTCCTTTCCTATACACACAAACTCCCAAGAGAGGAGAAAAAAAAAAAGGTCCAAACCATTTACCTGTAAGTTCATGGTAATAATAGCAACACAAATATTCCTCACAGATGCACACCGTGCTTCCTTCTAGCACGAGAAGTGTTGTCATTTCAGAGACATATCACATCAGCCTATTTTGCCATCTGTGTAGGAGCTCTGCAAGCCCAGAAATGATCACAGTGTGGAGTGATCAAAGGTCTGGCAACTATAGCGACATTTTTCATTCTCAAATGTGAAAAAAAGTCCCATGGCATTTTCTACTAAGGCACTCCAAAGTAAAACTTCATACACTGGGGACCTCTTCCTAGTATACCAGCCTTCAAGCATGAACTTGCAGCTTACACTTTCACTTGTGCTCCCATCACCTCTGCTAATTACACAGACGGGCTGTGTCAATCCTTTCTCCATTCATTTTCTTTTCTGGTAATGTACGCGATGGTGAATGCTAACGTGTGCAGCGACTGTAAGAGTTACACAGCTGTAAGACACTGAATTCATTGTTTTAAGGTATATCTGGAGTCTGTGCACAATATTGTTCAGGGTGAGCTGAAACGTCACTTGTCTCTAAGTCTCCTCAGGGGTGCATCCAAGTGCTAGGCTCATAGTCATATTTCTCTTAGGGTATAAACAAACATATTTTCAGTTGGCCCGCTGGATTAAACAACCTACTCAAGTTATCTTTTTATCTTTGTTTAGGTACTATTTAACCTCTTGTTGAAAAATCAGTACGATTTTAAAGACATATATACCCTTGTGGATATGCCTGCTTCTAGAGGAAGAAAATAACAAGGACGTATTTCTTATTCTATATTACTTTAGTTGAGCATTACTCTTTCATGAAATACTCACTGGGTCCATAAACATCTGCTCTTCAGACTGTAACTGTAGTTTTAACTAAAGTTCTCCAGCCTGTATCTTCACCATGGTGAATAACAAACAGTGCTTACATTTCTCCAGGCATTGTTCAATAAACAGAACTCTTTGATTTGTAATTTCCCCACCTCTAACTCCTATTCCAGTTCTATCTTTATTTCTATTGTTTGTTCAGTGACCCTCACTGTCACGGAAAAGGAAATACAGGACACTTATTCCTTTGACTAGGACCCAATGCTTTGAAAGTTCCTACAATAAAGAGGGCACCTTGGTCACTGATTTCCCATGCTCAGATACTAACCATAATTCTGTGTTTCTGGTTGTACTCCTGCACCAAAGCGAATATGAAGTTACCCACTCTGTTTTCATATCCATCTTTGTCCTACACACACATCACTATTTTAAGTCTTTTCTTCCCATAACCCTAAATAAAGCAAAATGGCCATGACCAATATGCCACAAAAAATTAGCAGCTGTTTCTTTCGTCATTTGCGTTTTTCCCCAAGGGCCTGCAAAAATGCACAATGAGTTTTTTAATCTTTTGTTCCTGAACCCTAACCCGATGTCTAGCTTTAGCCAGCCAACACATGAGCAGCAGGTAGTCCTGCAGGTCTTCAATTATTATTAAGCTAATAATAACCTTTAAGTTCTTCATATTATGTCATGATTTCAACCAGAGCAATGCCATACTTCCAGATATTGAAAGCAAAAAGTCCGCTACTGCGCCTTCTCATACCAACATTCATCCAAAATCTGGTGCACTGACACAGCACAAAAAGAAACACAGTTCTTCTAACCCTGATTGCCAGAATATCACTCCTAACTCCTGCCTGAACCCTAGCTTTTATGAGATCTGGAAGGATCTTAGCTTTATGAAAGCACACATGAAACGATTTATGATTCCATCTGACAGCAGTAATCATTTTAGTTACGTTAACTGAAAGAAAACTAATACACAGGTCTTCAATAATTTCTTTCTCATAGCAACCCTGGTCTTCATTTTAATTATAGTCTAATGATGTATGTGAGAATGTGAATGAAAGCATATTTCAGATCCTAAGCACCATCTTAATTCTTAATCCATGTAGGTTTTCAAGACTTTACATGAAATAGACCTGTGCAGTATTTCAGTATCTGAATTCCCAGCTAATGCTAGGTTTAACTACAGTCTAATGACCCATAGCTTCACCAGTACAAGCTTACAAGCACTGGAAGGGGAATCCTTGTGATTTTTCCAATATATAGATGACAGGTAAAGTGTGCAAAAAGCTTAGAGGTGATTACACCACTCTTCTTCCAAAGAAATTTGTATGAGTCCTTTCATAAAAGTGTCAATAACAAAAGCATCAAAAGAATACACAAAACCAGAATTTGACCTGCTCCAGATTTCGACGTTTCATTAGTTTCTTTTTTTTTTATTTCATGCAAGGTATGTATCCGTATTTAATTTTTAATACATGTTTTTAACATGCAAAACCAGAAATGGAGTTTATATCAAAGTCATATGAATTAACATTAATTTCAAGAAAGAAAGAAGTTCAATTAAATTCCAATACTTAATTTTTACATAATTTGATTTCAAGCTTACATGTCCAAATAGTACAAAACAGGAAATGTTTAATATTTTATGCTTTTATAAAGATGTAATATATGAGTAGAAAACTCTTCAGCAGTGTGTTTATCTGCAAACTCAGACTGTTTGGACTGTCTGGAGTTCACATAAGGGAAATGGCTCTGATATTTTGCCCAACTTTCAATTTTATTAGAGAAATATTTGTCATTTCTATTTACCCGTGTCCTCTACAGGTGCCACTTTTCATGTGTGAATGTCTTTATAGCAGTGCCACCAGTAGTTTCCGAAGTACTTCAGAAGTTTGGGGCTGAAAGGCACTATGCATTTTTAAGTTGTTTTTATTAAATTTTGGGAGATTTTATTCTTGACAAGGGTTCTTCTGTGGTTTTAGTATCTTATTTTTCTGCCCTCCCCCACTTTGTATCCCCCATTTTGTACTTCCTTTCCAATTTTTTCAGTTGTCTAGAGGGTTTTCTGAGTGGTTGCAGCAACTGTGTATTTCTGACATTCCTTCGTGTTTTCCTGCAGCTAATGTTCAGCTTCATTTGCTTTGTTGCTCTTAGAATTCTCTTAGCTTTATTTAAAGATACACGTGTTTTAGATCTCAGAGTGGTCTACCTGCTGAGTTAACAGTTATTATTACCTATAAGGAGAAAATGTATTTTGAAAGAAATGAAAAACATGCATTAGTGGAAAAGCTCTTATATCAGCAATTAAATAACTTATTTGAACTACAAGTGATGGATTTGCAACTAAACTAAAATCTCTCTGAAAAAATGACACTTATGTGAGCATCGGTGTGGCAAAATTACTTACTTGACTTGTTGACATAATTCCTCTAGGAATGAACAATACTGTAGCAACCTCAAGTCCACATTATTATTATTTACACAGAGCTGAAAAGACCCATTTTTCCTCACTATTTTGTATTCACTGAACAAAAGAAATACTTTGTGAATGTAAATAACTGTTTCTTTATTAACCTAGGGGCAACCCTGAAGCCCGCCATGAAGCCGATTCCTAGGCTTAACAAGAGGAGAGACAACTGATGAAAAACTATAGAAGACTACTGCTGAAACATCTTCAATTTTAGATAGAAGCTTTTAAGAAGAGTGCCTTTGAGTAGTTAGCAAAGAACTACAAGTAGTAAACACATACAGCTCTCCTGATGGCAGCTGTGTGTCAACAAGACTACTGGTACACCCAAGATAACTGCATACCGATGGTATTGACATACCCAAATCCAGTGGAACTCTTCAGGCAAAATTTCACCAACTGCAGTGAAACTATTTCAACGCTTCAGGTTAAACGCTAAACGCTTCAGGTTTAAGCACTGTTGCCATTCTAGAGTACTAATTTGTGAACTTCTCTATACCCTCTTAGGATTAAGGATACACTCTAATTGCAAAATATACTAATATCAGCGGTAAAAAGTATTTTTGCATTATTCACATATTGCGTAAATAGCACATGAATATTTTCACTGCAATCAATGGAAATCATAGATTTCCATATCACATGCTAAACGCTGAGGTTGATTACCATTATATTTAATTTATACTAATCAGTGTGAACCAAGCAGGGCTTTAATATCATATGGAGATTTACAGCAATTATCTTTTTTTTTTTTTTAAAGGGTAAAAAAAAAAAAATACATGCTGGCCCAGACATGGGTGTTTAACAGATCAATAGGCGGTTAGAGATAGATACTATGTATTTTAAAAACATTTAGATGCCGGTATTTGAAAATACTTCATTCAAAAGCTTTGTCTTTATTTTTAGAGATTTTTCTTAAGTGATGGCAAAGGCATTTACTAACCTTTTTAACCTCATCTGTTTCTAAAGGTCTCTACAAATAGTTTATCTTTCTCAGAATTCAACAAAACCAAAACTGACTTCCACGTTTTATTTTTTTTTTTTATATGTATTGGAGCAGATTACAGATTAAAATCAGACCAGTACATGTCAGCATGTTATAAGCATGACTGTTATCTCAGTATAGACTTTTATTTTATATATTGGAAGTCCTCAGGCTACACGTGAGTTCTATTGCAGGGACATTGGAGAAAAAAGAAAATGGAATGAAACAAAAATTATTTTCTACAAGACTTCCGATCTTTCAACTGTTGTAGCTGAAAGAAAGGAAATTTCAATTTGCATAACCACTCCAAAGCTCTGATTTTCCAAATACCATCAAACAACAGAAACCTCTAACACAACTGAGGTGACCCTTGGAAGTCATTATCTTGAATGCATCAACACTGCCTTTCTTTGCTTTATAATTTGGTTTTTGTTTGTTTGTTGTCTTCTTTTGAAGAGGGACCTTGTACTAGCTACGTAAAGAGGACAATGAAACCAGTGGTTGATACAACCTTCCACACCATCTACAATTTATACGTTCATACCTTCCTAGCGAAGCCAAAATGACCATTTACTTTCTTCACTCATTGACTTACTGAAAATAAATTAGACTAAAGACATATGAGACAAGGATTATCTAATTACCTCTTTGAAATTGAGCTATCACAAAATTCTGAATTTAGAACTAGAGCTCTGGATTAATTCTGTCAAATTATTAATTCCTGAAATACTTATCTAATTTAATTTTAGCAGTAGATGAACTGAAAAAATAAAAAAGAGCACAGAATATTAGAAAATATTATTCAAGTTATATCAGAAAAAGCTCTCCATGAATATTTCATGAAAAAAAATCCTATGAATATTCTATCTGAACATTTAAAATACCTGAATTACAATAGTATATGGAAAATAATTAGTCAGGCTTTTGGAGGGATTTTTTTTTTCATTAATCTGGATTCCAAACCTAACTTGAGGTGAACTATTCATGCCATTCTGACTTAGAGATGAAGGAATCAAGGAAAGGGTCAGAGAAAAGAACATCTGGCAGAGAAAGGAGGAAACTCGGATCAATCCATGAACATCTCCTTCAAAAGGGAACTCAGAAGACAAAGGCAGAAACAGTATGCAAGACATGATGAAAACCAGCAAACTGAGAAACACCTTCTGAAAACAGATCTGCTTCATTAAACACTATAACGCTTAAACTCATGCATTTCCATTCCAAATGCCAAAACACTGCAGTTCATCACAGCTTCCACACTCTGACACATCAACCTTTGAAGGGGACTTCCAAAACCTAACAGGCTGCAGAAGAAATTTCAGAAGCAAAATGTTTTCCATACTGAAATACCTTTTTGTAGTGAATAAATGGCACCTTGGGTGCAGATGCCCAGGCTGCGAGGGCTAGCCTTTGTGAGGAGAGGCTAGGGCTCTCACACAAAATACTCTGTGTGTATTTTAATGTGCTATCCTAAAATTACACATTGCAGAAAAGTGAACTATGACAAAAAGGTGTGTATATTTTTAATGCCTCTCCCCTCCAGGTTACCTGGAAGCTAAAGTGAGACTGAGTATCAGCAGACACCACATCACTCCATGTGGCTAGCACTGATGGATTAGGTAATGTTAATTTCTACTTAACATTAATAGCTGTACAAGTAAGGAAATGTCAGATTAGGTTTTTAGGTCCACTTTTTAACTACACTAGAACACACAGTTCTGAGAGTTCAGAGTTTCTATGTGAAATCTCCACTTGTTTGTTGTTTAGAAAGACACTGATTTCTGTGTGGCAATTCAGCAACTCCCATCACAGAGCACAAGTGGAGATGCATAAAACAGGACCAATATGTAATTGGAAGTTAGGTCTCTTACTTGGAGATTTATATGTACATTCATGAATGCAGAACAGCCGTACTCTTTTTAAAGGCAATATGCCATACACACCTGTATCTTACTGAAAGGTGATAATGTCAAAACACGTTTATGAACCTGTAAAATAATTAGGAAGACTAGATTTTTGTATAAGCACTTTTACATCTACCTATGTTAAAATGAATGCATAACAACATCAGAAGTTGTACTTCGCCATACAAACAATGCTATGATGCCAACCATAAACGCAAAGCTGCCGTTTCATCAGAGTAATGTTGTTACATTGCATTGCCATAAAAGCTGCTTTCTAGTATCATGCCATTCTGCTTTTTTTGCTAGTGCTAGAAATTAAAGTCAAAGCTGCCTTCCTGAAGCCCCTTGCAGGAAATTGAATCCAATTATCTACCACTCAGTCAGTGAAGTTTGAAACTTAACACTCTTGAAAAGAAAAGAGATTTTTGGAGTTCAGACGCAACGAGTATGCCTGAAATCAGAATTCTCTATTTTCTGCTGCTCGCTACTCTCCAGGTAAGACTCTAATCAAGTCTTCTCCCACTTCTTTTTCAAAGAAGATTGAGAAGAAAAAGAGCAGGACAGGGAATTGGTTTTGCTATAATCGTCTATATGAGGCCTGAAGGAACTCTTGGGTTTAGGCTGTCATACTCATCATCTCAGAAGTTAAGCATCAAATTCTTACTCCCACTGGGGCAAAACAGAGAAATTAAGAATCTTAGCTTGGATTCTGTCTAATGGAAATGATGCCTGTTGAGGAGAAACACAAGACTGCCTTCTCATGGATGGGAAAGAGTAATTTTGCTGTTAAAATGAATTTAGTCTTTACAGAAACCATCATAACACTGTTTGGTTCTAGTTCTATTTAAATATAGTTTGTTGACTTTGAAGACAAATGTAAAATAAAAACAGTAATTAATATACTTGCATTAAAATAGTGTTCTTTGTTGCAGTATGCAGTTGGACATTTGTCTTTCAGTTTACTTATCTTGATTTAATTTTAGTCTCTAAGAATACCAACAAAGGCAACAATTAATGTACGAGCATTACAGAGTTACAAGGAAGATCTAAAAGTGTGCAGACAAAATTCTATACTCAAAATTATTTCCTCATATAACAAATCTGTCTCAAAGTGTTTCAAATAACTAAATCATATGTGAGACCACAATTTATTCAGTTGTCTTGAAAATGAATTCATAAATATAGGTTTTATTAGTAGTTCCACACAACACTAAATTTCCTTCCCTTCTATTTATTCTTAGGTTATTTTTTTCTTTAAAATGTCTTGCACAATTTTACTTAGCCAATAGAAAATTCAAATTACAGTACTAGTACTGGATATTGACACCAAATTCTCATTATTACACTGCCTGGTTGTATAACCACATACTTTTTCACAGTGAGTTAAAATATCTAAAACGACAACTCAATTTTTGTTTTGGAATTTATCTTCCAAATTACAGGAAGACTATGAGTCACAAACAAAAGAATGAGATAGAAGAAAGCAGATTATACTGGTTATTAAAATAGCAAAATTCACATTGCAGAGAATAAACCTTACACATTTTGATTACTTTGATCTTTTGAGATTAATTCCTGAATTTGCGCGCGCGCACACACACACACAGAAAATAAATAAATTAATTAAAGTAAAATAAAACACATTTAGGGCAGAAATTAATGAAAAAAAATTAAAAAGCAAAGCAATTTAAACACTCAATATAAGGTGAAAGTAGCATGGTCTATGAACTGAGGGACAAGTCCAAGAGACCCCAAGGCCAAAACTGGATGAGGAGAAGGTGAGAGAGAGGGATGAGAGATGTGGCACAGGCTGGGAGAAATCTGTTTAGAGCTTTCATGTGGTTTTCGCAAGTGTTGAAGCTTTCTCAGAAAGCAGATATAGGAAAGGCATTACTGAAGCTCTTCAATACTTCAAAATATCAGAAAATCAGAGAGGGAATTATAATTCTTACACATCGCATGGGGAAAGTCAGGAGTATGACACCTTGAGAACAAATGCTTCTTCGTGGTTATTCAGATCTGTTATTCAAGATATCTGGGCTAGTGATTAAAAGCTTTTAGAATCCAACAATAAAACCATGGGCTCGGTAGGAGACCTGAGATAAGAAAATCACACATGCCTTGTCCAGATTATATACGAAAAGCAAGCCAAAGTTACCACTGAATCTGGCTCTGTGCACAGAATACAGCAGATAGAGTCTGTTCCAAACAAATGACAAATGTGGTTTGGCTAACTGTTGTCACTCAAATGCCATTCATGAAATCTCCAGAAATCTAGCACACAATAGTCAATGATAACCTGCTGAGTAAGACATTTTCTAGTTTCCAGTGGTGTAGCACCACTGGAAAAATCTAAAGCTTCTCGCCACATTCTTACTGCATTAACGACTACAGGCGAGAAGAAGAAAAACAAAAAAAAACAAAAAAAAAAATTCCAGCCAAATCCTATTACTTGGAAACGTAAATTTACATGCTGAGCATGCTTTTTCTTTCTTATCTCCATTTTCTCATTTTGCAGCACTAAAAGTAGCTTCAGGGTGCTTTAATATTTAATTCTATTGAGAACCTTTAATGCTTATATCTAGCTTTGTAAACTTAATAAAAAAAATTAAACAGAAATATTGCAAATACTACAGCTAGCACTTCAGCATCTAGAAAGACCAAAAAGAGAATACATGTCCATTAATAAAACAGCCAATATAGGTTTTGATGCTAATAGTTACCAATAATAAAATGGTTAACACCACCAGTATTTATAGAGTAATTTATCTTACATTTAACTTTGACAAAAGACAACATATGTGCACAATGAGAACAATGGGGATGCAAATAATGCAACATATTACTTCATCTGTTTTGCTTAAAAACAAACAAACAACAACATCAATAAAAAAGCACCTTTTTGTTTGTTTGTTTGTCTTACATTATTATGCAGAAATTTTGAAGAACTCACAAACATTCTCAGATCCTGGGAAATTGCACAGAATACATTTCCAGACTCAAAACAGGGGCTAATCTCAGGTATCCAGCTCACACTAGGTAGTCTTTCTAACAAATTTGTTAGGATCAAAACCACATATAGGGAAAGCTGGAAACTTCCTATCTGGAAAGGTTTCTGGGAATAACTTCGCTTGAGACAGTAAACTTTGTGCCTAATTACTGGTCTCAGCTACTGAAAAATCGACTTGTTCTGTGTTTATGCTGAAATGACAGAAATAAAAAATGACTCAATGCACTCTTTTAAAGGAAAGAGTTGCATAAAATATATACACGAATTATGTCAGCAGTTTTCAAAATACGTAACTGCAGAACCATTTTACCTTCTTCAAAATAAATTTAGACTATGCGTTGGCTTCTCCGCAATTTTTTTTAATTTTTATCACACCTTTGTTCCCCAGAAATACCAAGTTAACTTTGAAATGCCAATTCTGTAAGATGGTCCTTATGGGCTTGAATGTCTTTCAGCCTTCCAACTTTTTATTTTTTCTATTGACTTCCAGGCTTACCAAAAGCATTCACGCTTTCCTTCACAAAAGCACGCAGAAATATTGTGAAACAATGCAGGATAAAGAAAAAAATATATAGCCTACCTTCTTTTGCAAGATGTCAGTCAGGAAACAGAAGTGATCCGTTTATTAAAAAATAAATAAATTTAATCATACTGTATCCTCCTTCTTTGCTGTGCCATTAAAGAACCGTTCTAATATCTGTCTCTCAATATCTCTTAAAATTTCATCAACTCCTGAATACATTGACCAAAGAGATTTCCCAATAAATCAAGGACTGAAAACATAAGGACATCAGAGGCTATATTGATTGAATTCAACAAATACCACATGCAATGTTCCTGTCTCTGAAGTCAGCAGGAAGGCTATTGTTTAGTGCACAGTTTTGGTTTTAAGGGCAATTACATTTCATTAGGATACCCACTTTTTTTTTTTTTTTTTTTTTTTTTTCAGTAATCAAAGTGGAGAAAGGTAAATTTTATTCATAGTCCAAAAATTAAATCAGTAACTGGTCTCACTATTGACAGCATTAGAAGGGAACTTGCTAGTCAGTCCTGATCCAAATAAACTGGAATCATGCTAACTTTATTCTCCTGGAGCTGGGAATGGAAGGGTTCACCTTCCCAAACAGATTCATGAAAACGGGTGTGGTGGTTTCACACCCATGCACAGCCAAGCACCACAACACCCTTCCCTCAACGGAACAGTGGGAGAAAACACAGTAGAAAAAAAGAGCCTGTGAGTTAAGGACAGGGAGATCACAATTACCATTACAGGCAAAGCAGATTCAGCATAAGGGAGATTAATATATTTTATTGCCAAGTAATAACAAACTTGAGAGCAAAAGTAAAATCAAACTAAAGCCATCTTCCCTGCCCATCCATCGTTTTCTATGTCCTCCCCCTAAGCAGCACAGGGAATGGGTGTTGTGGTCAGTCTACAGCACTTCATGTCCACTGCTCCTTCACAGTCACTCTCTGCCCCTGCTCCACATGGGGACCCTCCCACGGGATGCCATCCTTCCTGAACTGATCCTGTGTGGGCTACCCACAGGCAGTAGCTCTTCAAGAACTGCCCCAATATGGCCTGATAATAGTTAAAACAGTACTGAATTAGAAGATATCAGTTTAATATGAAGACCTGACTAAAAAAAGGTTTTCACAGCAGCTAAGCAAACCTTTGTTTGGAGCTTGTATTGAATGCTCTCTGAATTTTAAAATATTTAACTGTGATTTTTATTTTTTAAATTTTTTATCTTCTCAGTTTGGAGAACATATTAGATCAATTTTCCCGTGATTGAGGGTGCAACCATCAGCTGAGAAAACAGGTCAACAAACATACTCGGTAGCCTGGAGGCAAAACATTTTGAATAAAACAAAAATGAAGTTTAGTAATATACAGACAGGCACAATACAGTCCCTTATGAATCTTCTCTAGTGTTTTTCATAGAAATGGAAGGCTGAAAGAGTATTAGAAATACTAAGGAAAATATATGCTTATTCAATTTAACTAACTTTTAAGTAATTTCAATTTACTTCAGCACATTGCTACAATAGATTGCCATGTAAGACATCCTCACTGAGGGCAACGCTAATGCTCAGTGGAGAAAAAGTTCTACCTGTAAATCAGAGCAAAGACGTATAGAGCCTAGGAAAGATGTATAGCATAAAAAAAAAAAGCTTGTGAAGTTCAAATGCTATAAAAAGTGCACATAAGAAAGGATTAATAATTCCTCTATACAGACCTCAAACTCATTCCTTATTTAGCAATCTAAAGGTTGTATGCAACAACCTTTAACTGAAGTAACATTTGCCTTTAATGCCAAATAAATTTGTAGTGTTAAATGCGGTTCATTTTTTAAATGTGAACATAGAAGCAAAGCCAAGAGGGTTTGAAAGAATCACTACAATAAATGAATACAACTTTCACATTAATCTTCTGAAATAAATAATAAAAAAAGATGAAATTTGAGCAACATTTGTAAGATGTTATATAATTTTAATAACATGTATAATTTATGTATTCTTCCATTTTTCCACTATATAGCAAAAGAATAGTAAGAATAAAGGAAGGTTGTCCATACAAGTATTTGGAAGGATGAAAATTCTCATGTAAAGGAGATTATATTTCTCATAAACTGTTTCTTCCAACTTCCAGCTTTATTTTTTATCCTTATACATGAGAGTACAGAAAAGTTTTTAACATAACATGAAAATTGTTAATAACTGGGACTGAAATGCCCCCATTATAGATCACTTCAGGCATGAGCAGGTGTTTGGAGATAGGGCTATAAGATGCTTCCAATTCTTTCTCTCTAGTAAGAGTAATTATGTTCTTGATACAACAGAAATGGGAACATTACAAGTGGGAATTTAACATAATCTACTGCTTCTCTAAAAGTGGTACTTTTGAAAAAAAGAAAATACCTAAGTCCGCTTTAAAAATATTACTCACAGAAATGAGAGAAATAACCTTTCTTTTTAGACTTCCAAGTATGTTACAGATAGGATAAAGCATTTGCAAAGAAAATGTCCCGGAGTCGTTTAACCTGTCAAGCACATGGTTTGCCTTTACCAGGAAAGAAACAAACAAAGAAACCAAAACAAAAACTAACTAACTAAATAAATAAATAAAAATGTAGCCAATGTGGCATTTAATAAGATTTATATTTGCTGAAATGTTAAGATCGCTGGCTAAGGATACCATTTCTGCAAGAAACGCATCACCGCACAAGACAGTTTTGGGAACTCCCACAAACACCAACTCCAAGAGCAGAGGCTGAGCTAGCACATGAAGGTCTAAATACCCAAGCCACAGGAATACGAAATCTACAACAAACAAATTATTGGGCAACCCAATAGAGAATGTCTTAGTACTTCCAAGACTGTAATACTGATTTAAACAAAAAATAAAAAATCAGAGAAGCTAGATATCCATCTTTTCTGCAGCTTTCTGTGGTGCCATGCCATCACACTAAAGTGTACAGAGCACAGACCAAAGCACATTTAAATACCAAAGTCTGCCAAGCTTTCAGGGCCATTTGCAGGGCCCTAGGGAACTCGGGCTCCTAACTGAGCCTCTCCCAGGCTAAATGCTTTCATCCATTTGCAAGTGCAGCACTCCCTGATTGACTAATAAGGAAATGGGATCTGTCTATGTAGAGTGGGCAGACAGATTGAGGTGTCTGCTCCTCTGAGATGTAATTTAGCAACATCTTGAGCAGTCCTGCTATTTCTTGCTGGAATTCATACTGCGTCCCTGTTCTGAAAACATCTCACATAAATTGTCAAGAAGGAATGACAAAAGAGAGACGTAGGAAAGCATCAGCAAAGACGATGATAAAGCAAGTGAAATATTTACTCTTTTCACCATTTCTCTGGGCATGACTCTTCCTCTTGTCCTCCCTTCCCCTACCTTGACTATAAAAGAGAAGAAAAAAAGCCTTCCTATTCCAAGTCTTGATTATTTAAATAGATTGAGAGCTGATAATGGGATGAGGATAGGTATTTCAGCTTTCATGGGAATTTCATATTCTGATTTACAGAAATAAAACACCCTGGAGATAAGCTCCTAAGTACATATTTATCTACCAAAAGAATAGGTCTGATTTTCAAGCGCTGAGTGACTTTCCCATGAGCTGTTGAATGTTCAATTCTTTTCAACATCAGCCTGTTTAATTGAATATTTGTCTTTTAAAATCTCGGTCTAACTATGTGGAATACTTGTTTGCTGCCATTAGTCCTCACAAATATCTGTAGGGTAAAGGACACACAGGCACTTGTTTATTGACTAAACACCAACAGGTCCACTGAGTTTCCCAATTCTTATTCACCCAAAAGATCCAGATGGGAGAAGGAAAAACTGTAGCAATGCCTCAAAAATGCCTTTTTTGTTTGTTTAGTTGGTTGGATGGTTGGTTGGTTTGTTTGTTTGTTTGTTTTATGAAAACAAGGAGGTAGAGGAGGGTTGGTAGTGGATTTTATTTTGAAATGGAGAAGGAACCTATCTGAGATCTGAAGCCTAGACAGCCCTCTTGGGTTCAAAATTACAGGCACAGTCAGAGGGAAAGGATACACTTCAAAGCTAATTGAAGTAATTAGAGCTACTTTGAAGACCATACCTAAATTGTATTTAGCAAGATTTAAAAAATGATTAATGAATCGGTCAGCACTGCCTTCCACAATTGTTTAGTGCTTGCTTATTAAAACAGGAAGTGATTATTTTCCATGGAAAATTAACTTCTCCAGGATAGTATCCTCTAGCTGAAAAAATATTTTTATATTTAACATCATCTGCTGCTTATTGTATACTTTCTGTAGTAAATGCATAATCATGGCAATTCTATTAACCGTTATACAGATTATAGACAGAATTAGATAAATTAATATAGTTTCATGTTTGAATGCAACTGTGGTAAATATCATTCTTAATATCTACCTCTGAGAGCTGAAAATACACATCAATGAAGCATATATTCCTTTTTTTTTTTTTTCATTTATTAGCGGATTCCATGCATAGGTGGGAGACAAAAGAATGCAGTATATGAAATCACAATTTTAAAAAGATGTATCATGTGACTTTAGATATTCTGCAATTCTTCTGTAAATTTTCTCATACAAAGAATATGAACTGGCTGACATAATGGATTAATTTGGTTCAGCAACAGTGCAGTTCTGGACAGTGCAGTTCCAGACACAATCTATCTAAAACATAATTAAAATATATTTGGTAGATTTGAGGCTAAGCTTTTTGAGAACAACAGATTACATTAGAAAGATTTTAATGAGGGCAGGGCTGATTAAATCCTTGCTTCCTCTTTTAGATAGGAACTAGGGAATCCTCTGAATGAGGTTAACGTACCAGTTACCAACTAGAAAAATATGGAAGATAAGAAAATGGGAAGGACTACAATAATCACCGATTTTTTTTTGAGTTGTTAGGTTCCAGTAGCCCAAAATGAACATGTTTAGTTTTTATTAACTTCACAAGATGATAAGAAAATAAAAATATGTCTTTTATCAACAGCACCTGACCACTATTATCTATGTATTATTCTTGTATCACTTCCACAAAACACTGATGTTTTCATATTATGTCAGATATATTAGCATGCATCCTCCCCAGCTGAACTAAATGCTAAGTACTCAGTGAAATAAAAATTGTTTGGGTAGGAATGTGCCACACTTGTGAAATGATTTACATTAATTAGAATTTTCATTAGCAGTATAAAATACCTTCTGATATCTCCAGATGGAAATTAAAAGTGTTGAGTCCTCTGTGGGATGACAGAACTTTTATAAATTTCAGAACTTGGTGAGGAAGACAGTGGTGAGGTCCTTCTTTTCCCCAGAAACCAAACATTACAGTTTCAGTTTCCTGGTTTGTCACATATTTTCTCCTTCTTTCATTTAAGGCAAATTATAGGTAAGTTCTCTACTGTTTGGCAAGTAGCAGTACTGAATATTTAATCCCTCTCTGCAAAGTGGAGGGTTTGGAGTTTTTGTTTGTTTGTTTTTGTGACCGCACTGCATGGATGCATTCATTAGCATTTGAGACACTCCCAGATGCTACACTAGCAGTGATCATATTAATAATCTCAGTGTTAATGATCTAACACTTAGAAATTTCAATCAATCACCTGAATATTTATTCAGGCGTTGAAAAGAATTTACTACCTCAGGGTTCCTGTCATAAACATGTTGCCAGCCTCTCCCTTTCCCCCCTACCCTTGTCCCCAGTATTAGAAACCTGGGTTATTGATTTTGGCATCTAACCATGAATTCTGAAGACTTTATTTATTTTTTTTTTTTTTGAAGATCTTATCCTAAGCCATCTACATTTTCAAGAAAGAATAGGTGCATCTTCTGGAATAGATTTCTCTCTGTCTTCTCACTATAAAACCCAAAGGAAAAGTATGGACAGCCAAAAACAGTGAGCTAGTACTTGTAGAACATTGATCTTTGCATATTCAGAGGTATTTTTAACAATGCTATGAGGTCAGTGTAATAATTTGTTTCCCTATTAGTATATTTACATTGCCTAATCTTCACTTTGTTGTTTGAACTTCCCCATTGTCATCACAAAGAATTCCTTGAAACCTGCAGCTACTACAACCCCCTCAGTACATGATATTAGATTGGGAAGATATTACTTCTCAGCACCTGACATCACAACTAGTTGCTATCTTGTTTCTAAATTTTATTATGAAAATAGCTATTGTAGATCATTTGGGGAAATTTCCTAATGTTATATTCCTATATGTTATGTACAAAAAGTCTAATAATGTGTTAAATATTCTTACTGTGTTCAATACATCTTAAATATTTACACCATGACTTTGTTTGTAAATCATCATTCACTTTGCATTTTAAAATTGAGACAGTAGTAAGATTCAGATGAACGTTGAGTTAATACCTCTTATGGATGATTGGAAGATGAAGCGTTTATTATGGTGGTTAAAAAATGATGATAAAAAAAGACTACCGAATTTATCTGGAAGCAGATCATAACCAAGGGAATGAATTTCCAAAGGTTAATTTGTTATATCATTGAAATTAGGCATAATTGAAATGGCAAACATTAACATACTGCAGATGAAGAAATAAGCTTATACACACAGACTCCAGTTAGAACTAGGATATTTAACAGTGTTTTTCAGGCTGCAGTTAAGGTATCTTACATTACTGTGAGTATATTCTGATAATACGGATACAATTTCTAGTGAGACTTGTACCTCAAGAAATAAGGTGATTTTTTCAGCAATAAATTTAAGAAGATAAAAAGTATGACAAGGGTTAGGAACAGCAAAGATCCAGAAAACCTGTTCAATGTAAAGGTATATCCTAACAAGATTTACAGATTTAACAAGATACAGAGTTAACGCCAGAAGTAAACAATTGAAACAGTTTTATGCTGTGCATGCAAACTCACTGTAAATCAACCCAGGACCATTCAACATAAAACTAGAGAAAAAGGAGTGAATCCAGTGGCTGAAACCTCAAATCAGAGTGACACAGCATGTGACATCCTCACACAAACATCTAGATGGCATTTCTCAGAGAGACACAAGCTTGCTCTGCGTGCACTCAAGGTTGACCAAACGAGGGAGATTGCCTTTAGCAAAGCCTGAGCCCGAGGAAATAATCTGTTTGAAGAGGCAGGGTGTTTTAGCCTGGGTTCAGGACTGTGCTAACCACATTCACACAGCCTGCGGGTAGCTCGGAGCACAGGCTCGGGGAGCTTGTGCCTGCCTGTATGTAACTGTGCTAGCATGCACAAAGAAAAAGATGTTGTAGAAAGAACTGAGCAAAACAAGGGAGCAAGGCAAATGGCATACTGTGAAAGTAGGAAGGACAAGAGAAAAATTAATCGATTACCTACAACTCCATCAGGCACATCCTTTATTCTTCTACCACGAGCTTCTAAATTTCTTGATTCATGGGACTACGACCTTAAGATGTGCCTCATTCTTTACTCAAGCAACACTGCACAGAATTATCTCTATTTTAAAAACCTGCAAGAACAACTACTACAATGAGAATTTTCTGATTAAATATTAAAAGTTTTCTTTACTATAAATATTTTATATTTTAAAGTGTTGTGTAACACTTCTAGTACTGAAATTCCACAGCCATGAAGACTTAAAACCACATTGCATACCTAGAGGATTCTTTCAATCCAAGTAGCTCTGAGAAATGCTGCTTATCCTCTTTCATTTAATTAGTGATTCTAATACTAAACTCGTTTATTTTACTTCTGGGGAATCTTACGCACAAAGGGTTTCTAATGATATAGAAGTGTATTAAAATATAATAATAACAGACAGGTTATTTGTGACTGGGACTAGCACATCCTCAAGCTAAGCTAAGCCAGTCAAATGCACATGATTTAAAGGCTTAAAAGCATACACAAAGAATAATCCTCAGTTTTGTGTACTGTTGATTCAAAAGCCACGTATCCTCCAATTTTTACTTCATTAGGATATTTAAATTCCACAGTTCCTTCCGTTTTTATATTTTAATTAACTGACATCCAAACTTGCCTTCACTTCTGACAGGCCTTTATGAATGGCTGCACTCAGGCTGTGATTTATTTATTCTTTCCTGCAAGAATGAAACATATTGTGCTTGGGTTGCACTGATCCAATATGTCCTTGTGCAAATCACATCAAACCACACTGGCCATTAATTTCAGAGTCTGACACAGCAACATGAGCATTTTGTACTGGGTCAGTCTGGGAGCCTTTGACCCCAGTATGGCACACAACTACAACACCGTTTTGAACGGGCAAGATTTTTAACATGAACTATAAAGAAACATATAGTAATTTAAGTTATGAAAAGAGAATGTTAAAGAAATCTGGCATGTAAGCACAGTCTCATGACATTACAAAAATAACACTCACATTTCCCTATTTTCATTACCTCTTTTCCCCTTTGTTTTGTTTTCTTTGCAAATGTATGATGTGATATATATTTACTCCTATTCATTTCCAAGCTCTCTAATCAGTTCAAAATACATACTTGTACTTCAGTGAGGCACTCAAGGAGAAGTGAATATTTTTCATTTCAGTGACTTCCAAAGATCTTTTCTTTCAGTACACAAAGGTCAAAATACAAAATTGCTTAATGAGAGATGAGATGAGAAGATTTTTGTCATTCCAGAGAATACAAACCAGCAGTTGCTTCTCTCACCTTGGAGAGGCTTTCATACATTAACGCATTCTCCTGTGCAATTTATGATGGTAAGAAAACCCAGGTAACATAAGAAATTAAAAAATAAATAAACAAAAAAGCCAAGAAAATTTAATTCATTTCCAAGTATTATTAACAGTATCTTTAATAAATTGTCTATCAAGGTAAGTGATGTGTCATTCGGAATACCTCTGACTTAGGCCCATGTAGACCAGCATTCCCAGAGTTAGCAGCAGTATTTAACTAGATCAGTATTCAAGTGACTGCTGATTTTTTAGGTAGCATGGCTAACAAGGCGTATGCACAATGCAAGTGAAAAAAAGGACAGAAACAAGACACTCGTCCTTTAGCAAAATTGATCTCTATGAAGAAAGCATTCCAACCATTGCCTTTCTATAAGTTTTGAGACTATTTCCTTTAGAAATTTTCCTTTAGAATTAGAGAACCATGTTTTGAATTTCTGCTCATAACAGAGCTACAGAGATAAACGACAGCAATAAAGAACTGTTCTCATAATTAAAGATTTTCATAAATAATCCCTCAGCTTACTGTTCAGCTGAACATTCCTATCAAGGTTGAAAGGGAATTATATCCCTTCTACTGAGCACTGTGGGAAGGTTCAAGAAAACTGAACATTATGTTATTTGCTATTCAATTCGGGAGGTGTTCTGAATTGTTTCTTTAGGCTCCTGTTTTAATATCTATATATCCATATATATATATATCTATATTTATATATAGATAGATATCTTATATATCATATAGACGTTTTTTTCCTTGAAATGACTCAATGGAAAAAATGACTTAGTCTTTGAGACTATTACTGTTCTTATGGAGTTATTTTAACACTAACATTTTTTCATTGTAAAGCCTCTTTGCTGATAAAAGTTAGGTTTAGCAGTATGGGATGAGTCCTACTACTTCTGTGCCATGTGAATCTTCACTGCTCAGTGAAAAAGCTATAAGGTTATGGGAGTTCCCTGCGTTCATGAAATTTTTCCTTGAATAAAGCCGAAAGAGCAAAGCTATTTCATTATGTAAAACTGTAAATTACAGCACACTCACCTGGGAGATCCCAAGCCAAGGTCCTGAACCTATGTCTCCTTCAATACAGGACTGTGTCTTAGCTGCTGCATTGCTACAGGGATGGACTTTTGCTCTGCCTGGCATTACTACAAATAATTAAATGTCACTAACCTACAGCACAGGAGAGCTAGGCTCAACCTGCAGATCTAATGAGCAGATTAACACAACGTGGCATTGCTTAGAAACAAGAGCATTTCAAAGAACGCAAAGCAGGAATGTGGGTTATTTAAGACCAAGGTTTGTACCAAGCAGGGTGGGAATCTGAATCCTGGCTTTCTGTAACTGTACTTTACTTTCTCCTAAGTGCATGCCAGCTATTGTCTTATAGGTTTTTATATTTGATGGTAAGTCTTACTGCTGCTAACCCTAGCAGGAGTATTACTGCAGAAAGTTTTGGATTAATGAACCTGCCTGTCAACTGATCTTAGAAGCAGATCAACAAGTTTTTTGTTTTTTTTTTCCTCCACATATTCCAAATGTTGGTGGAGACTTTCTGGGCAGACTGTCTGACAAAAAGGAGATACACACTTCAGACCAACACAAACAACTGCTGGCACACCTAAATAATTTAAATAGAAAACAAACTGAACTGGGAAGGATCTCTAATCTCAAATGAAAATGAGGCAAATTCTTATGCCCAGATCACACAAGCAAAAAAGCAGGTATAGCCTGGAGAACAGAGAAATGGCAGCTTCCCGGAGAATGCAAAGAATTTTGAGACTATATAAGCAATAGGAATAGGTGCTCCTGAATGCCAGGAATGGCAGCTTGTTCTGTAATCAACAATCAGATCTAAAAAGTATGGAATGGAAAGTAAAATATGAAGAAAAGAAAATGCATACATGGTGACAATATAAGGTTTTGGAAACCACATACAGCCTAGTACAGAGACAGCCACCAATATGGCTTGTGCCAGTGGCATAAAACAGGACATTCCTGATTTTTATGTACACTTTTTGCTATATTTTTTTTTTAAATATGAGGTTGAAATTTCACATTCTCATACAATAAAAGCAAACCAGCTCAATTCCTTCTCACTGCTCTGCCATTTCTTTGTTTAATTTCAGCCATTAAAATTGATTCTGTAGACTTTCAATAATAAATTAGAAAAAAAATAAATTCATAACCGTCACTTTTGCTGATAAACACCCACCTTATCTTAGAAAACACTACTTGCCCTCCTGCCTGATACATGCTAGCCTCTGTGTGCAAAGAGAGGATCTATCTT
This sequence comes from Anas platyrhynchos, assembly GCF_047663525.1. Classification (NCBI taxonomy): domain Eukaryota; kingdom Metazoa; phylum Chordata; class Aves; order Anseriformes; family Anatidae; genus Anas; species Anas platyrhynchos. Next base: position 13,427,545 of record NC_092590.1, read on the forward strand.
CGAATTATGCAGTGCATTCCTTTAGAACTGATTCCTAATCAAAGAAAAACCATTTACAGCATTTGTAGGAGAGGCTGCTTCTTTTCATTGCATAATCTCTTTGCACATGTTTAAGTCACTTTAAAAATCAATCACTGGGAAACAAGCAATGTGAAGATGTGATAGGCAAGCAGTGCACTATGATGGAATAAGCAATACCCAGAGACTGTGCCACTCCAAATTCACCAGCACTTTGCTAGCATCAATTCACAAGAGCTTATCTCGTTTTGTGTTAATCAAGGCCTCTGACACTGATTCTGCAGGGTACGCTGATAATAACAACAATAATAAAAGTGCTTTGGCGCTGATAATAACAACAATAATAAAAGTGCTTTGGCGTTCAGGCCCGTGTTTGTTGTTGTAGTTTTGTGACAGCTGTGACACCCTCTCCTTACCATAACTGCTGGGGTTAAACAGCCAAGACACGCAACTTCCAACCTATTGCTAGAAACATTCAGCTGTAACACAAACACTGCTTAGCATGTTTTAAATAAATACTGAAGAATTAGAGAGCACATGGTACAAATATTAATCACATAATCTTCCTAGCATGTGTGCTGTTTATGTGAACACAGACAGGTGGTTCGGGCTAGGGCTGATGGCTGCCATCAGCTCCAGCCTTGAAATACATTCAGGTCTGATTTTAAAATAAAACAATGAATAATCACATTCTGCTTGAAGTTGTTGGATTTGGCCTGGTTATTTAGCTTTTAGAAAAACAGCCAGCCTGCTAAGTGATGAAGCTGAGATGTACTGAGATGCAGCCTGGAGATGTGACACACACAGGATGCCCTCCTTGATTTATAAAGACAATAAGATTATATTTATTTAAGATAAGATTTATTTGTGAAGACAATAACATCTTACTGCTTTCTGTGTTTGGAAAAGATGGAAAATACACAACTGACAGCTATACCCAGATTCCAACACGAAAAAGAACATCACACAGGAGGTCTTCCTTAATCATTATTTTCTACAACCCACCTCTGCTTTTGCTTTGTACCTTTTTCTAAAGAACATAAGCAGCTACTGAAGACAGTGTGACACACCAAAACCACACAACTGTCCCTAAAACTCACTAAGACATAGCTAAAGACAACTATTTTTTTCCCAAAAAGAAAATAATCGTGTCCCGAAACTGTATATATCAGTCTTTACTTTGAATACGACACACCCTGATTTTATTTCATTCAGAATCACAGCAAAGTACAAATACAACAGAAATCTGATTTTTGTTGAAAACTACAGCTGATTTAAGCTTTTATTACCTAACACTAGCAAAACACAGCAGTTTAGAAAATGCAATCTCTGAAATGATTTAGGTCTAGATCATTTTATGGCATTATCATATTAGAGCCAAAGCTCAAAGGTGATCTTTGAACTGAAGGTGTTATTTTCAAATAAATGGAAACTAACATCTGTTACCCTTGGGGTGGAAAGAAAGAAAAAAATTAAGTACTTTTATAAGTACTTCCACTTCTACCTGTAAACTCCACAAACTCCACAACATTTGGTCTCTCGCAACTGACTGCAAGATTTCTACAGTAGGACTACTCGATCTTTCTTAAAAATAAAATGTTCCTCCCAGTGTTTTTCTTTTTCCTTTTTATTTTTTATTTCAAATCCCCAACTCACTGACAGTTTCCACTGGCTACAGCAATACTGCCTTTAAGACGTGAGTAACTAGTAAGAACAGGAGCACAACTAGTCCTACAGGGAAATACTCAGTCCCTGTCCAACACAGGAAGAAATTTAAAATTAAACCCTTACACTTCTTCATTATTATTTAAGCAATGAAAGAAAAGAAGATGACAAGATTTCCTTACTCTTATACCACTTCACTTCTACTAGTCATTATCAAGGCTCCACTCCATTTATGTTTGTTTGTTGTTTTTTTTTTTTCCTTAATTAGTTATCCATCTAATCCCTCTTTTTTTTTCAACCTCATTTTTAAGACATCTGGAAGGGAAGGGAGCAGACAGAATGATAGCAGGGAATGGTGTTGGGAAGCAATGAGCTGTCAATGTAGGAATTGTGTTTTAAGTGATGAGGTCCATAATAGTTTATCTTCTCTACTGAATCCAGCACATTCCTGCTCTTTCTGTCAATACCATTCTTTCAAATCCTCACTTTCTCTTCTTTGACATGATTTCACTCAAACCTTCCACTGTCTGGAAAATTTAGGTCAAGCTATGCACTGCATTGCAATCTTTAAAAATCATGCTGCTTTCTCCAGCCTCCACCAACTCTCCAAGAGTACAGGAAAAAAAAAAATGAAGCTTGAAACTGTATGTTATTTTGCAGAAGCCATGAGCTGCTTTTCAAATAGCAAGAAAGTATCAAGGCAGTAATGGAAATATTTTTGAAGTGCTTTTTACAATCTTTCTTTCTTCTTTCCTTCTTTTTGTCTTCCTTCCCTCCCTTCTTTACTATTATTTGAACTGTTCTAGGTAAAGAAGAAGAACTATTAAGAAGATCTTCCTAATGCAACTGTTACTTTCCAGTAATATTGAGGTTAAGATTTGAATATGGTTCTCATAACAAATAGATTGATTTCTAGATAACACAGCCAAACACCAAAACGTGAAACAACTCTTAGGGACCTGAGAAGTCTGCGTTTATTATTCCTTTATTTTGATAAAGAAAATTACTGGAGCATGCATTACAGAATCAAACAGAACATGAGGTCAGCAATGTGTGAGTTTTAACATACCATAGATACAAAACTAATTGCTTATGTGCAGGGAAAAGCAAAATATATACTCCACAGGAGTCTCTCTTTTTCTAAGAGTTTCTCTTAAAACTCATTAAGTGATTCTAAGACTGTTTATTATTATTATATATATTTATATTTATATATAGAATCACAGAATAATTTAGGTTGGAAAAGACTTCTAAGATCATCAAGTCCAACTGTAAAAATTGTGTGAGATCCCATCGGTATAAATATACATATGTATTTTACAAAGACTTCAGTGTTTCATTGAGATTTTCAAAAATACCTACATGAGAACAACCTCCACTAATTTTTGCAAAGGAACCGCTTCCAAGTTACTTGTATGCTTCTGAAAATTTGGCTTTCCAAGCTTAACCCTGCATTCTCTTTCATTCAAATATATACTAAAGCATTTGTACTGCAAACACAGTATCTCAGCCCTGGCCTCTGCAGCACTGAGAAATTCTGAGCTGTTACAGGGACAAGTACTAGCCTGGCACACAGCTGGGGTTTGCAAAGTCATCAGACAAGCAATAGGTGAAACAACTACAAAACAACTACTATAAAAACAGCTGCCATAAATCCACAATGGTTGGGAGCTTAAAATAAGAAAATAACATTTTTGGGGTTTGTTGTTCTCATTTTGTTTGTTTAATAAGATCTAAGCTCTGAACACACTTAATTTCCATTGAGTATTTGCAAACTTTAAGTTGCAAACCCTATAGTAGTTCTAGCAGTAATAATAATAATTAGGAGCATAAACTCTATATTTGTAACTCATTTAATAATAATAATGATAAAAATAAAGCTATCCTTTTAATTCTCTATGGATGTCCATTAGGCAAAAGTATCACCAAGGGCCAGGGATAGAAATCTATAGAAAATCTGTCAAGCACATCTCAGGAAAAAATATCAACCAGGATCAGGGATAGAAATCTATAGAAAATCTGTCAAGCACATCTCACAGATGAAGGGCTGTTCATGACTCAAGCATTTAATTGCAATGACCAACAACACAGGATGTGCATTTTATTTCTCTAAAAGGATACTCTGTGACAAGAGATGCCAAATAATTTAATGTAAGCTTCCCCAAGCGTCATACATCTACATGAGACATGTCCAAATCTCTCCCAGCCCTCTTTGGCCAGGGTCTGACTTTTCCAGATATACTTTGACCAGTATTTTGGCTGGGGATTGCTTCTAGTCCAGTAGTCCAGGATCGGTGTATATCAGTATTACTTTGAATCAAAACCTAATTTCCACAATCCGAAAATATCTAGAAAGCCTGGGTATTGTTTATTACTCTTATTCCTTAAATGCATCCTGAAATAGTCAGAACCAGACTGATGGTTTCAAATTTAACTATTAAACAGTGCAACACTTAGAAAAGTAAGTTTTAAAGAGAGAGATTCATACATGCAAGCCCTCACTCTAATAATACAGAGATCAGAATATTTCATAAACAACAAGCCGTATCTTCCCTTACCCTCCATTTAAGATTCATCTTAAGTGTTCTCATAGCAAAATGCCTTGAAGAAGTATTTCAGGGATGGGAAAAGAGGATGTCAATGACATGGTGGCACTTGTCCTCAGCAACACATTTGACCTAGTGTATGTTATGAAATTCAGGACGTCCACACTGCTGCTCAGCCTGAATTTCAGCCCTGATGTTGGGGGGCGGGGGGGGAAAGAGGAACCTGCAAGCCACCTGCCTCTATATTGCACAAGGTGGGCAAAGTTTGGCTGTCAATCTGCAGCACTCACTCAGCTGAAGCACAGCTATTTTGGACACGTTGCATTAAAGAGTAGATGCCAGCAATCATCACAAATGAGCCCTATTAATTAAAGCCATTTTTAAACTATTATCATTATCACTATAATGGAATGAATGAATGGAGACGAAAACTCTCAGCAATTTAGATAGCACACGCTGGAATAAATAATTTTCCCATGTTTTTGCCAGCTGTATTTCAAATGGAAACATTCAACATTAGACTGCTCTTTGCTATACGTGTGGAAGAAAAGCTTAAGTTCTATACTTTGGTATAATTACAAATCCATAGCTGTTAACTTCAATGATGACAAATGTAACAGCTGGATTTTCATATGATCTACTGCTACAACAAGGCCTGAAATATAAATGCAACTGCATATGACAAATAATACTGCAAACTGCAAGCACAGTAGCACAATCATTTTAATAAAGTGAAGCTATTTCACTTGTATAGGAAATGTAAAGATAAATCACAAAGATAAAATACAATAGTTTATTTTACACCTACACTGAGATAAGACATGCTCCCCTTTTGATTTGTTTTCTGTGGAAAACATTTGCATTATGAGTTTGTCATTGGCAACATGTATAAAAATAGAAAAGAGATTTTTCATTTAAAGCAAGAAAGTTGGAGTGAAGAGGCAGTGTCACACCCTTGGGTGTTAGCACTTCACCACAGAGATCACAAAGGAATACTTCCTCTAAAAATAACTTCAGATCTTCAGCAAGACGGAGTGTCATTCAGTCTGTTTTCCTGCCCTGTTTACCCCTGACACATCAGGCATTAGCCATTGATGCAAGCAGGATCGTGGCCTCTACAGGCCAGTTCTCTGATCTTGTAGAGCACAGTCACATAGCTATTCCAATGGTGGAAAAAAGCACATAAAAAGCAAAAAGAGAGAGAGTGTGTGTGTGTGTGTGTGTGTGTGTGTGTGTGCAGAAAAAAACAAGCTGGAGAAGCTGGAGAACCCCAAAAGTGAAGTTATACTCAAAAGGTTAGAAGTTTTCTTCAAAAAAAAAAAATGAAAATAGCTATGCTATAGTAAATTAAAAAAATGCTCATGGAAAAATGCATAGGTAAATATAGAGGGTACTGGAAAAGTGAAAGAGTCATGGAGATTAATAAAAAAAAGTCTTGGGATTGAGCTCAGACATCATGCTTCAGTAAACCACACAGTAGAGAGCTGTATCATAAATTCCTGGCTCCTAGGGCTCCAAGACCCTAAGGCAAGGTCTTAGAAAAGATAAAATACAAAGCTGAAAAGATAAAAAAGCTCAGTTACGCTGATATCTCACATTGTAAATACAGAATTAATTTGCCTGAATTATACCTTGTTTTCTTCTAAGTGGTTATCATAAGAAGTAAAACATTTTATCAGACTAGTCAAGTGGTGAGCTTTAAGCAAATATTTGCCAAGCGTGTAAACAAAAAACATTTCAACACAAGTCTATGTCTCTTAAGCGATATTTGACACAAGGCTATACATTTAAACATATAAATTAACATATAAACATATACATATAAAAAGGACATGAAACTGTTGGAGAGTGTCCAGAGGAGGGCTACGAAGATGGTGAAAGGCCTGGAGGGGAAGACGTACGAGGAACGGCTGAGGGCACTGGGCCTGTTCAGCCTGGAGAAGAGGAGGCTAAGGGGAGACCTCATCGCAGTCTACAACTTCCTCGTAAGGGGGTGTCGAGAGGCAGGAGACCTTTTCTCCATTAACACCAGCGACAGGACCCGCGGGAAAGGAGTTAAGCTGAGGCAGGGGAAGTTTAGGCTTGACATCAGGAGGAAGTTCTTCACAGAGAGAGTGGTTGCACACTGGAACAGGCTCCCCAGGGAAGTGGTCACTGCACCGAGCCTGTCTGAATTTAAGAAGAGATTGGACTGTGCGCTTAGTCACATGGTCTGAACTTTTGGGTAGACCTGTGCGGTGTCAAGAGTTGGACTTGATGATCCTTAAGGGTCCCTTCCAACTCAGGATATTCTATGATTCTATGATTTTATATAGATTTTCATAGTTCAAGACAAAACAGGAGGACCTTCATCTATAATTTCTAAACTTTGCAAGTTCTAGTTCCTTATTTTCTGAATCAATTCCTTGGGTATAACTCAGATTATAGAATCTATCCCATGTGTTGTTTTTTTTTTGTTTGTTTGTTTTTCCCTTCTTTTAATTTTTCTGCAGAAAAAAAATCAGCCCACAGATTTATATTTAAATCAGGCAAGTAAACCATCCATACAGAAAAATTTTCAAAGCAATGGTAGTATGTAAGGCAGAGAAATAATATAGAGGAAAAGTATTCTTTTCCTCTAAAAGTAACAGACTGTAAAGTCATGGCTCCTCCGTTAAAAGTAGGTATCATTTAGCTATCAATTTGTATATTGTTTGTTCCCAATATGCTTACTGCCCACATTCTCAAGTTTTTCATTTTAACCTCTTCCATGAACCAGGAGCTGTTTCCAAATCCCTGTCAGACTGCAAGACAGAACAAAAAGGACAGTCTCTGCCCTACAGACCCGACAATCTAAGTACAAGGCATGAGAAAACTATGGAGAGAAGCCAAGGATAAGCTATGAGATATTATTAGTCAGCACAACAGCTGTACCAGTCAGGCTTTTTCTGGAGACAAAGGGTGTACTAAGGAAAGGTGTAACAGAGAAACAGGGTGGTTGATGGTTTTGTGTATTGATGCAAGTGTTTCCCAAGGAAGAGGGAGGAAATGTAATTCTGCTGTGACATGGATGACAAAATCCTTACATCACAGGCTGACTAAAACCGGATGCAACCATATGACATCTAATGAACAATGTGTAGGCTGGGAATGCACTTCAGCATCATTAACATTAAAAATAGGCATCGTATTCTGATGTAATAGAGAAGGGAGGGCCATTACGGAGATTAACTGAGAGCAGGCAAAATGCCCTAAGTCATAGGTTAAGAAAAATATTTTGGCAGCATGTGGATCAGAAAATATGGTATCTGCCAAGACCAGGAAACGGAATATTGCATTACTAGGATACAAAATGTTCTGCCTTTTTAGATCTGTGCATGGCTAACAAAAGCTGTATGTTAGCGCTATCACATAAAAAGAAAATCATGTTAGAAGCAGATGCCAAGCTATGAAACATAATCAAAACTGAGACTGAGATCAAGGTTATAGGCCAAACAACAGAAAAGAGACAACACTGCTCACAGCAACCAGGAGTGATGTACCCTGCACTAACAGAGAGCAGATAAAGAACATTGCTTTAGCCCCTTTGAAATGACAGCCAGTGCCTGGTGGAAAACATTTCCTGATGACACTACCAGTGTCTAAGAGAACACAGGAAAAAAAAAACAACACAATGCTGTTATCAGAGAGTTAATTGTTCCTCATGAAAACATCTTCCGAAGAGAGAGGCTACTGATACCTCAAGCACTAACTGGACATTTAGTGGTTAAGGATAGCAAGCTTCCTCTTTGCAATACTTTTTACAGGGACCCAGGGTATGCCAAGCAGTTCCTACCCACCCCTAGTTTAACGCAGACGCATCATCTCCATATTTTCTAAACTATCTCCCAGCTAGCTCTCGAGCTGAAGCGGGCAGGGGGCAGCACCCTTTCCATCCTTTGAAAAGACTCAAGAGCACTGACCAACTATGGCATGATACGGGGCTGTGACCATGATCTCCAAAAGCACAGCCCCACTCAACTTCTCGGGAAAAGACTGCACTCATTGCAGGAATCCAAATAAACTTGAGAAGAGAACACCATAAATTTTATTTGTCAGGCAAAGAATTGTAAATACCTCATAAAAACAAGGAGACCTGAGGCAGCCAGATAACAGATTTTAAGAGCTGAATAAATTAAACAAATAGCATCCCCCCCCAGATGGTTTTTCTTACACTTTTTAAGTACTTATGCTCCATTTATGCAAAACACTGAGGGGGAAAAAAAAAAAAAAAAAGAGGAAGAAAGAGAGAAGACACTTCCTATGATGCCTTTTTGTTCAGTAAAGGAAATATTAGCTTAACTGAACTCTCCTTTTGGGAAATACAGGCAGAGATGTAGTGCAATGACACTGTATGTGTGGACTAAAAGGGGAAAAGATAAGATGGACATATAATAGACAGGCATGATTAATACATTCACAAGGGCAAGTCAGCAAGTGTTAGTCTAGTTTTATCTGTCTGTCTACGGTTCTGACTCTGGATAATGCCTAATTCCCTGCCATGAGACTTTACAAGAAACCTCTGTTCACAAGCTATAGAAAATCAAATGTTCATGCAGATTCTACCAAAAGTGCTTGTACTTCCCTAGTAAAGAACATTAAGAGCTTGGGAATTAAACATTAATTTTCATACACCAAAAGAACAAATCATCAAGCTTTTAAGCCCACACAATTCTGTGCATCTGTAAACACACACCCACATTGCTCTGTACAAATAGGAAATTCTAATTCAATTAAAGCTGAGCCCATTTGTGGAGCTTGCAATGGCATCACAAACAAAGTGAAAGGTATTACAGAAAGTTCAAGAATAATGTAGGAACAGTAGAACAAGCTGTCTTACGTGTTGCAAAAATGCAATAATGTTATTTTTGACACGAGAAGGAATATTTAAAATAACGTGTTCTTAAGTAACTAGAGCACAAGCAAAACTCCCATTCTGAAACTAGATTTTCAGGCATTTCTGTCTGTATATGAATACAACAAGATATTTTAAAGACCTAAATCTAGGCATTTGTTTTACCATCAGAGATAATGGTAGATATGCTTGCTACAACACTTTTTTATTACCTTCCTACACAAAGGATTCTCTTCTTTTTTCCCGCTATTTTTCATATTATTTTTTTTTTCATATTTTTCATCATCATTGCAAGACATTTTCAAGGATGCATTATTTGCACTGTGGGGCTAAAGCTGGGACTTTCACAACATGGTCAGTACTTCGGAAACAAATTGTAAAGTAGGCTTTGAAAAAAAAAATATTTATTTCATAAAATATTTCATTAGAATGTGAATAAATAGAAGGAGTCTGCAGTTTAAATACTCATTACCCCATTGGAGGTTTAAGGCACCATGTGAGAGCCTAGATCACTGCACGTATGTTTTTGCTACATGATTCTGCATTTTTCTATTTCATATGTAATGATTGCTCCTTCTTAACAGGGACTCTGTTGTAATAATTCGATCTACTTCTTTAACCAGGTTGACCGAAAACTCTGCAGTTATATTTGACTACTACATGACTGCCCACCCTCTATCACATACTTGCTAGCCACAACACCTCTACCAACACCCAACTGCACCTATGTAGAGAAGAAGGAAAAAAACACGCTTTATTTACGCCAGTCAGCATGTGTAATTATTTACAGCTTCCGACTTTGATACCAAGTTAAGGCAACTGAGATTTCCATAATTTGGCCAGTTATCTTCTAGGTTTCATTTGCTCTAAGCTCTGGCAGGATATTATACGGAGAAAAGATATTTAGGTGCTACTCAATGAATGTAAAAGAATTCAGATGCAAGATAAACAAATAATAGGATGCCCACAGAGACAACCAATAACTTTACAAGATATCTGCTGAAAGAACAGTGAACCCCACTTAGGATCATTAATTTCCATAAGTAAATAATATTTTTGGTATTATTAGCTGTAAGAGTGTAAACCCTGTTTCAGACTGTAAACAGTGTGACAAATGGATTTATTCTGTATTTTGGAAATGAGCTAAGACAGTTCTTGGTTGCCATGAAGGCTGTAAGATTCCTGTATTACTGAAGAAGTCACTCTGTCTCCATACTCCTGAATCCTCAGGGATGAAGATTCAGGCCTTTGGGACTAAGCAGATACATACAGCAGAATTAAGACACAAATCATTCACAGGAAAACAGAAACATTCGCAGAAAAAAAAAAAAAAATTAAAAAAAAAGATCAAAGTCATTAGGAAGAAGCCTAAGCCTAAAACATTAAAGCCAAGCTGAAACTCCAAATGCGGTATTTTTATGTTCCTTTACGTAAGATTATCACCAACCAGAAAACTGATCCTGTTCTTTTTCCAGAGGTGGAGGAGGGTGGGGTTTTTTTTGTGTGTGTGTGTTTTGTTTTGTTTTCATCAGTAAAATACTGTGGCAAGTGTAATAATCAGCTAGATAGGAATGAATCTGCTCTAGGAGGATGCATAAACCAAGGCCATAGTTTGCAGGACAATGTAGGCAAACCAGTGATTTAACTCTGCTTTTATGCATCAAATCAGCAGTTCCAAACAGTTACAAGTACTCATATTGGCTGAAAATAACAGGGTTGCACAGGTGTAAGTGGAGGGCAATTATACAATGAAAAATATCATTTAAGCACAGCAACATCATTAAAGTTGCAGCACAGCCTGATTTACAGCTCCCTGAGGTACTATGTAGGGCTGGCAGCTTAGAAAACACATATTGTTACTTGTAAATTGAGAATACTTTATATGAAAATCACTGAAATACAGAAATGAAATTCTAAAAATGTCATGGTTACAGATCTGCTTGACTTGGACTTTCACCCTCTGAAAACAATATTGATTGAACGGAAGGCTTGCACACAGGGGTGCCAGAAGAGAAGAGGAGAGCGGCAGGTTCCCAAAGCAAAAATGGTGCTTGGACTTAGAGCAGACTCAAGAGTCTTAGAGCTAATTTTAAAAAACAGATTGCTAGGTGTTCTAATTTTCAGAGAGAACTTTTCTTCCTATGTGTATTTCAACAGTCTGGCTATTTCAGAAATGCACGTCTCTGCAGCACCACTGGTAAGCCGTGTGTGCCTTCCCCATATATGTTCAAAGCCAATATAGGATAAATTAAAACAGGTTTCTTCTGTAAGAGGAAAAAAACTGAAAGCAACAGCAGTGGAATATAAAACACTTTAAGATAACGTAACATTACCAGTGTAACATTTTCTGTCATTCTTTAATACCTCCCCAAAGATTGCAGAGGAAGACAAAGCTTCCAGAGAGTAAATTCAAAAACAATACGAAAAAAGATAAATTTACAATTTATTGTGAGGTATACCAGTGAAGCATTAACAATGTACAAAATTTCATTTAAACTTATGAAAAACATGACCAATCTCCAGTGTTTTTTAAAGAAATTAAGCAATAATTTTATTCTAAGTGAATGTTCCAGAGGGTAAATGACTTCTGCAGTGCAATAAATGGTACAGCAAATTGAGGAGTATATTTTAAAAGTATGAGCAATTTTCCTTCCATAACCTTCACTTGAAAGAACATTATTGCTATTTTATTAAATGGACTAAATGAAAAATAAATTAGAAGGCATTTTATGGGGTTTAAATACACTTAATATCACAGTAAGATATGTGGATTTAAATGGCAACTTTCTAAATTATACCGCATTGGCAGCGCAGAATACACAGAACATTTCAAAGAAATAATCAAGCAACATGACGCGACATTCACTATTGTTTCCTAGAGAAACCATGAACACTATCAAAGCCCTGCTCTGTCTTTGCTTATGCAACTCATTATTCATAGTTTGGCTTCACAGAAATCCAAGACTTTGGTGATTTACTGCTCTCCTGCTAAAACAAACAAACAAACAAAAAATCTGTGCTGAATTCTACTATCAGGACATGTACTCTTAGCATGTATTGCACACAGAACAGTTTTAGGAAACTGGTAGGTATATCTCACGCAATCCAAAGCATTTTCAAAAAGGGACCAAACATTCTGTTAACATGCAAAAAAGTTGCTGAGCATGGCTATTTTGTTAATACTAGGAGAGGGATTCAATGTTCAGGTAATTTGAGGGGAGCCTTTTCTGTTACAGGATATCCTACAACATAGCACAAAATGATTAGGAAAACGGGTCTCATTCAAGCTGCAGAAAAAAGCTTGTAATTGCTTGCCAAGTTACCTACTGGGAATGTCAAAATTAAAGACTTGTTATTTCATTACAAGAACCACCTCATGTTTGCCCAACTGTAGGTAACTAGAGTATTGCTACATCCGCTGATTTCGTTTATTTTCATAATATAATTAATGAAATTCGATAAAATAGTCGAAAAGTCTCTCCACTAACCCTAAGCTCCTGAAAACAAAAGAAAACAAAAAAAACCCTTACCACCGTATAGTATAATTTTTCATTGCTCTGTACTGGAGTCCCCGAGGATTTTACAAGCTGTTACATTGCTACATGTTGACTCTGGGACTGTTGCTGAGGTTGATGGCAAAGCTAGGTGCCCTCAGGTGAAGAGCTGTGTGGCCAGGCACAGTTTGCTTTCAGCATGTGTGAATACCAAGTGCAATGTCACAGCATTTCACTTGCTCACATAACACTCATTGCATTTCTTTATAAGCCTAGAATGCATTCAGCTCCCTTATTATATGCTGGCAGTTTGAGACTGCCTCTTTGCCTCATTTTTGTGTGTTCTCTTGGCTGAAAGTTTTCATCTGATGCTTAGCAAGGTTGCATAAATATGAATATTTATTACTTGATCTGTACACAGTGGAAAGGCATATGAGGAACCATGTGCAGAAATACTCATGGCTGATTAAAAAGTCTGTAACTCTGACTACTCCTAGCATTTTTCTACGATGGTGCAATCAGTTTCTTGTTAGCTCCCGCCAAGATATTCAGCCTACTGGCACACTCCCAATTTTCCAACGGGATGTAGATATTCACACTTTTATGCAGAATGAAGGCCACCCTTTTTGACACACAGTGCTCTCTCCGTATGTGAGTAGCAAAGGAAAATGTTCACAGGTGCTAAAACAAACATAAAAAGAAAACAGTGCAACTTGTTTAGCCTGATGTTAAGAAAAAAGGCTAAGGTAGGTCCACTATCACTTTCTGCTTCTCCACATAATCTTCAATTCACTGGCCAAAGAGCCCAGAAAAAGGTGCTAAACCTTAGAGGGGTAACAAAGAATATCCACTGAGAAGCCACTCTTGCAACACCTCTCTAGCTCCTCATCATTTCTCCTTGTAACCAATAACAAAAAGTTAACACCCATAGGCTGAGTGTTATGAGCTGAATTGGACAAGAGCAAAATAAACAATTCCAAGGACAGGGCTTTGCCAAACCTTCAACTGCATCCTTTCTTACCCAAATCTGAGCAGACTGCCAAGGCAGAGCTATGGATGTTCAGGAGGACAGGAGAAGTGAAGACAGCATCTCTCAGGACCTCCAGGGCCTCCTGTCCCTGTCACATCCATTTTTCTTCTTCCTACCTTCCTGCAGGAGTTGCAGCTCAGCCTGGAACACTTCTCAGTTCAAATTTGCCCTCATTTCTGAGGGCCCACGCTCCAGGCTGGCAGCCCACCAACATACCCCCATTCAACCATGCTGCCAGTTGTCAGATCCACAAATAATAAATATGATCAATCAGATCCATTAGCCTCACTGCAAGGTCAAATAGCACCTTTGGCGGGAAGGCTGAGAGGAGAAAGTGAGAGGCAGACTTTATTAAACACCTCTTTTATCCTAAATCCTCTTGAGACTTCATAATATTCAAATACACTGACAGGAATCTCTTCATAAATCATTGGTCTATCCCAGGCTTGTGGGGCTAATACAGCCAGGGCCCAGATTTTCCTGCGGTGCAAAAATGAATGACAACTAGAGTCATTTTGAGACTTCCTCTGACATGCAGAGCAGAAAAGTGAACAACTGGTAATAGCTGAATAGCTCAAACTTGCTCCTTTAAATCTACTGTGGGCTAATTTAACCACTTTTCAATTTCTCTGATAAAGCCTTCTTATAACTCTTCGTTTGAAACCAAAAATTGCTCCAAATCTCTCAGTTCAGAAGTGACCTGGTCCACGCAAATGCATCTTAAACATGCTTTCAATTCTGCCACAACACCTTACATGACAGGGATAAAAATCATACATACGTCAGGAAGAAGCTTAGTTCTTTGTAACAGCTCCAGTTGTAAAGCATAACCATAAAGCTCTTTAAACATATGTGCAACTTTTTAAATTGGTACTTGTAGCTTAAGCAAATATTTGCTTCCAAAATTGCAAGAGAGAAGTTCAGGAGTAAAACAAGAAGCCTTGAATATAGATAGCCCTCTGCATATGAGTGCAACAAGCTGTCCCCCATCCTGTATAATCCTCATGGTCTACCGTGCCAAGGGCAGCTTTCCCTATGCTGAGACAGAGTTTACAGTGGCAGATGTCTCACCCTTATAGTCCAAATTAATCTGGCATACTGAGTAGAGGATGCAGTCTGAGAGAAAAAAAAGTGTGTTTTTAAGACAGCTTTGTAATACACAAGTTTTTGTTTTGCTGTTTGTTTTATTATTTATTTGCTTGTTTTCATTTGGGTACCTTGCTCTTCTGTGCACTCCACCTTTTTCTCAAATAAATCTCTTCAAAATTAATTCTTGCCTGTGATTTGTAAAACTATTAATTACGAAATTATTGCCAGACTGAGAGGCATTTGCAGAATACTGGTATAACTTATTTATTGACTTAGGTAAAGAAATAGCTTGAAACTATGAATCCATCTAAGATTGTCATCATATTTTTTTATGCTTAACTTTGCCGTTCCTCCCTCTCCTACTACTTTCTAGTCATAATTACCGAGTTTTCCTTAAAACAGGACTAAAATACTAGATTGCCCATTAGCAAAGACAGCTAAGCTGATGACAGCTTATTTCTAACTAGGGACCTTTGATACCACATACAATCAAACAAACCAACAAATCACTACCAGCATAAAAGGGAAAAAACAAACAAACAAAAAACAACAACAACAACAAAAAAAAAACACATATCTGCTCCCAGATCAAAATTGTAACAGAAACCTACAAGCCATTCGAGTTAAGTGAATAAAACAGCTTATGTATTTCTTCAAACATATAAGAATAGAGGTAAATTTTCATTTTATTTTTTTACTGTTTTAAGTTACTTTAGCCTCTTTAAGCCCCAAATGAATGTGTATTTTCATTTCAAACGACAATTATTAAATATACCAACTGAAAATTACTTGTCCATTCACTCTGAATATAGCTTCAGAAATGCAATACAAAATGCCTTGAAAAAAAAGCTTCACTGGAAACATATATCCATGAAAACTGGGAAATGAAAACTTAAAAGATTGTTCATGAAGTTTAATGTTGTCTATCAAGTATTTAGTAAAGTATATAATATAGAGACACAAAAGCAGTGACAAACATAACTTTGCTAAAATATGTGCAAATGGGCTGAGTTGCATCAAAGAAGTGAAAGTTTCCAGTAGAAAGGAAGTATCTAGAAATGGACAATAACCAAGAAGTGGCATAGACAAGTCATTTGATTTGTCATCCAATAGGTATCTATTTTGAAAACAAAATTATATAAAAAGATTACTTATACTCTAGCCTGATTAATGATTTGTCACTTTTGCTACCTTTTTACTGAGCAGCAGACCAGTAAACTGATAGTGACTGTGACTGATAGTAAACCCTGAATTTCAAGTAAATTAGAGGAAAACAATCTGTGCAGATAGGAGTCAAAACAAATGCCACAGTCTGATTTTTCTATCTTCTAATATAAATCTGGGATTTAATTTAATTTTGTAATGAAGGCTCTGAACTAACCCATCTGCTTTTCTGTTTGCTTATTTTTCTTACTTTTCCATGTTGACTACTGCACTTTGATATTCCTAGGAATCAACAGCAAAGACCAGATTTACGGAATGGCGACTCTCTCCTGGGGAGCAGTGTCTGAAGACAAAGACTTAGACGTCACAGCATTTAGTCGGATGAGCCTGCACAACCTCCCGCCACAGTGTGAGTCAAAAAAAAATACATTTTAGTGTGTATAAATAAGAAAATGCTCACTAAGTTCAGTAGGGTCTTAGTTTGTACCTAATACTGAATCAAAGCGCTACTGGACT